>NC_046322.1:13181110-13303610 GCF_009819535.1 Lacerta agilis | reverse complement strand
TATCTACTTGCATTTGACGTGCTTTCAAACTGCTAGGTGGGCAGGAGCTGGGACCAAGCAACAGGAGCTCACCCCGTCACGGGGATTCAAAATGCCGACCTTCTGATCGGCAAGCCCTAGGCTCTGTGGTTTAGACCACAGTGCCACCCATGTCCCCCATCTATCTGGATAGGCTTGTCTAAACAAAAGTGTTTTTAGCAGGTGCTGAAAAGAATCCAGAAAAGGAGCCTGCCTGATGTCAACAGGCAGGGAGTACCAAAGCATGGGTGCTACCACACGAAAAGGTTGATTTCCTACAAATGTGGAATGGATATGATGTGACACCTGCAATGGTGACAGCTCTGCTGATCGAAGCAGTTAGTTAAGCGGGCATTTGTGGGGTAAGGTAATGATGCAGATAAACTGGTCAAGTTGCTAAGAGCTTCTAAGAGGATTCTAGAGTGCACATCAAGTTCGCTGGCTAGGTTTCTTGGGCTCCTTTCGCATCAACTGAGAATGAGATCTATAACACACTCAGCACCAGTCCTCTGGGTCTGTGCAGTGCCAGAAAAGGTCAGTAGGAGTCAGGGAAGTTTTTGGGGAGGCTTGTCCACTATTAGTGACCTTCTCATAGGGCATCCTCTGAGAAGCTTCTGATAAAACCCATGAACTGCTGCTTTGGCGACTATTTTGATACAGTATGGACCTCAGTAGGCAACAGTCTACTTTGTCTAACAGAGAGTTCACGATTCCTAGCCTACATGCTTCTGTTAATGTCTTTTCTGCAGCTTTGTTGTAAAGACTAGAATACTCTTAGCAGCCCATGCATATGTTGTGTGTAGCTTTCTAACTGGATACAGGCGGTGATCATGGCAGGTTTAACCTATGTTTAGTGTATCACTGTCAATAACTGTTTTGTGAAACTTCTGCAATATATATGAGCCAGCTGGTATTAGAGGAAGTGTGAAGATATTTTCATTCAGTGGGGGGTTGGAGAAGGACGTGGGAGGAAGGGGAGGTTTGTGGGTGTGTTGTAAAGTCTGTTGCATGAAAATGCTAGATTTTATTTTGCTAATATGCCTTTAGTATTTTCACTCAGTTGAGATGGATTTATGCCTTGTGAAATCTGCTGATACCGCGGCACTTATTTTGCTTGGCAGCTGCTATTAAACCTTGTGGTGCATTTGCATTTTGTAAACTTTCACTCCTGGGAATCCCAGTGGGGATGGAGAGTTACACCACGAAGTCTGTTCCTGCTTGATTTGTCTCTGAACATTTATGTGTGAGAGAAAAACCTCGGGCGTTCAAGTGATGTGTCAGGGGAATTGGAGAGCTGAGGAAGAACAATGGGGTGGATCACTGACTTGGACGTGCTTTTGGGTGCATGTTGTGCTCATGTGTGCATTTGCAGACATGTGTGCACCAAGGAGGGTGAAGCTGAGATGACAACCAACCTGAAGCTTCATCTCTTCAAGCCATTTGGTTTAAAGGGCACAAGGTCTCCATGAGGAACCACATTTTGGAGATGCCTCCTTGACTCTATATATCTTCCACAATGTTTTGCCTGGGTTCACACATGCACTCAAAAGCAAACTGCCCATACCATTCAGATTATGATACTCTGTTATATCCAGCTAATCTGGTAGGGGCAGTTTCCACCTCCTTTTGGAAAATTGTGGTATAAAGCACAGACCTTGTAATTTGTCCACTGGGTAATGAAATGCCAGCTCATTCTCTCAAACACATGTCATTGAATGACTTCAATTATTGGTGCCAATGTGTGTCTAAATCCAGCCAGTGAACATCTCCAGAACTACAAAAATCCCCTTTCTGGGAGATCTTAGGTATTGAAATTCCATAAGCATGGAGCTAGGAATCTCTAATATCCATTTCTGGCATGACCTTCAGTAGCATTTGAGCCACTACAGCAGAGTGAGGGTGTTGTTGTTGTTGTTGTTGTTGTTGTTTGTTAGCCTGAGGGTCATATTCCATTCTAGGAAACCTACTGGGGACCATATGTCAGTGGTGTGTCAAAGGCAAACATCCATGAATGTATATTTTACCTTCAAACAGTAGGCTTGTTTCTACAAGCACTGAATGATTGGAGTTGAGTGACACATGCCAGCTAGGCAAAAACACTCTATGAAGGCAAGAAGCAAGACTCTGAGAGAAGTGTGGCCTGGGGAGAGATGGTGTGGCCAGGGAGGAGGTGTGGTCTGGGGAGACTCCCAAGTGCCAGGTAGAATTGTTGTATTTGGAGGTCACCTTCCCAGCATGTCCACACTCCTGTCTCAGTGACATCTATGCTAGCTTAGTCATGTCCACAGAATGAAAGGTGGCAGGATCCCCAAGGACTACCTTACCAGTCCCAGCAGAAGCAGCCACCACCACTGCTCCTGGAGCCAGCTTTCCATCTCCAAGCTCCCTTCTTACTCCTCCCTACAAGTCAGCCCTGGCAGTAGCTCACGAAAGTACATTTCCTAGGATTATTCACAGGAAGCCATGATGGCATATCCTGCAACGTTCTTGCCAGGATGCTGTCAGCGGCTCCTGGCTGGTTGCCCAGGAAAGAACAAAGACAAGGAAAAGTTTATTACCGTCCCTTTTTATTTCAATCTTTACAGAGAGAGGCTATAGAACCCAGCCTCTTGGATAATGGCGTTGTCCCAAGTGAATCTCCACCCTGTCTCTTCCACATCCTCATTCGTCATTATCATCATCTCTTCTATGGGTGCCGCCATGTGCCCTCTGTCTTTGAGCTCTTTGCTCTCCTACTTTTAAGTTTCACTGGGTTCTGGGAGACGGAGGATCTGGAATGTTTTCTAATGACAACTTGTCAGCCAGCTGCTGCTCTGGCTCTGCTTGCTCCTCCTCTCCCATTATTTCCCAACTTTCCCCCTCATCTGCATCTGAGCTCTAACCTCCTGCAAACCACTGCTATAAATCTATACTGTATTCTCCTCCTCCCTGGAAGGGTCAGGATGGGGAGGTGGTCTCCACCATTCCTCCTTTGCCCAGTCCCTGACAATTTCTCACTCTCCCACAACCAACCTTCCTCAATCCCCCACTTTTTGTCCCTCCCCCACCACGGAGCATTTCCTATCCAAAGAAGGGCAACTGCTACCGCCACCCCCCAACAGGACACAGCACACACGCCCTCCACTGTCCTGAGAAAACCCCTTTATCCCTATTTTATTTTATTTTATTTTATTTTGGCCAATTTACAAAAAGGAAAACAATCAATAATTTTTAGAAAGGGTCTGGGACATGGTGGCAGCAGTCTCTCCTCCTCCTCCTCCTCCTCCTCCTCCTCCTCCTCCTCCTCCTCCTCCTCCTCCTCACCTGCTCTTCAGCAGCCACCAGAAGCTGGCCAAGAGAGGAGGTTGGCAGTGGCAACCATGGAAAGGTCATAGGATGCTCCTCGCCCGCTCCATTGTCCCTTGGGACAACCCCGGCTTATCCTTCCTCCCGAGCAGCACTGCTGGGGAAAATAGGGATATTATAATATCAATTCCGAAGTTGGGATGGCTGTCATAATTTTGGGACTGTCCCTGGAAAAACAAGACACTTGGAGTGCATGTGATGGTTCAATTGCTATATATGGCCAATATATGTTTGTGAAGCGTAAGAGGATTCTGAGAGAAAGGATGGACATAACTGAGTTTCACAAAGCAGCCAGCTACTAATATTGAACATTGCATCAATAATATGGCCAATAAGGCTGCTTCCTCCATTGCTAGGGGTTTCCTCTGGCAAGATCTCGGTTTTTCTGAAAGATGACACACTTAAATGAAATGGCAGCTTGATTCTGACCCTCTAATCAAAAACATCATTATTATAAGAAGGTGGCATTTGTGTTGATAAGTGTAGCTGATTGAGGCTCACAGTGAATTTACACATTGGAACACATTGCCAAGAACCAGCATTTTCTGCTGGCAGATAAGTATGCAATTTCGCTCTGGCTAAATATTCCGAGCTTTCAGAAGGACGGCCTCTTTGGAACTTTGCTCGTGAGCCTTGAAACGTTGATCACGCAGTGCGGGCGACAATAGCTTTGTGCTTTAAAAGGAAAGCATGATTATATAGAATAGCAGAAAGAAAAGCTAAAGGGGAAGAAAGGAGAGTAGTAGTAGAAGGGACAGAAGAATCAGGAGAGAATGGAAGTGAGAGGATAATATTTTAGCATCTGGCTTGTATGGAGGTTTGCAGATAGGTACATAAAACAAATTCAATTCTGTGCAAATGGATGCAGACCAATATGCAGCTTCTTATTATTTAAGGGACAATATAACATGCTTTTAATGTCTTGAAAGCAAATTATAATGTCCTGTGGGACTGGATGGCTCAGTGGATTAATGCACTGAACTCATCCATGACTAATCTGACCAGTAAACATTTTAATTGGTTAGCATTAAAGGAGTCCATCAAGAATGAGTTCAGAATAACTTCACTAAGCCTCTCTCGGTCCTTCAGGTCAACTTTTATAAACCCCGGATTATTCGAGACATCGATACCATATCTTTTGAAGAGGGCTTGATTATGGAATCAGTGATACTTGAGGTTACTTTTGAGCAGTTGGCCTCATGACAGAGTAATGAAAATAACTGTGCAGAAAATGGAAAATAATGTACGTTGCTTTAGACGAGCTTCCTGTTAATTGGTTTGTGAGTTCCCAGCATCGCAGTCAGATTGCTCGACTTGGGCGAGGAAGGAATGGGTTTGAATCCCTGCTCAGCCACAAAGTCCACTGGAGAGTCCGGAGAGGAAGACAGGTGGCCCTGCCCTGCATCTGAGGTGGTGAAGGTGGCAGGTTGTTTTAACATCCATGACTATTGTTTCATTCAGTGTGGCAAGAAATGATCCAGTTTGCTTCAAAAGTTAATAAAGTTAAGCTGCTATAAGATTAAATTTAGTGCTGCCATTTTATTTTGTGTTTTTTCTCTCCCTCAGCTTGGAGCCCAGAAGACTATTCTGTGCCATGAAATGGCAATACCAGATTTCACTGTATGGGTCAACTCTGTTTCTGACCTGACAATGACAGTTCCAGGAAATGCCTCCCCTTAAAAAAAAAAAAAATGATGTGTGGAGCCTTCCAGCTGGAAGGGAAAGGAGCAGGTTTCAGTACCTGAGAGTGATTCCAGTTAGCAGCAAATCAAAGAGAAATGTTGAAAGTAAACTAATTCTGTAATGGGGCTGTCTTACATTATCGTTTATTTTTCCCTGTTGTGGTAAGAGTATTTTAATAATCTACATATCATTTAATTATAATTCATTTGCCTGCCATAAGCAGTTCCAGTGCCCTTTAATAGAATAAATCTCTTGTGTGGAGGATCTAAATAATATGACCTGACAGGTGGCAATGGTTATACTTCAGACCCGCCTGTCTTCAAGCGTGCTGAGAGTGCTTTCAGCAAAACAAATCAAGCCTATTGCTCAAAGATGGCAGAATCTGGCCAGTTAGGCTCCAGGAATCTCCTAGGCAAGAGGTTGTTGTTGTTGTTCAGTAGTTCAGTCGTTCAGTCGTGTCCGACTCTTCGTGACTCCATGGACCAGAGCACGCCAGGCACGCCTATCCTTCACTGCCTCCCGCAGTTTGGCCAAACTCATGTTAGTAGCTTCGAGAACACTGTCCTACCATCTCATCCTCTGTCATCCCCTTCTCCTTGTGCTCTCCATCTTTCCCAACACTAGGGTCTTTTCCAGGGAGTCTTCTCTTCTCATGAGGTGGCCAAAGTACTGGAGCCTCAACTTCAGGATCTGTCCTTCTAGTGCGCACTCAGGGCTGATTTCCTTGAGAATGGATAGGTTTGATCTTCTTGCAGTCCCTGGGACTCTCAAGAGTCTCCTCCAGCACCATAATTCAAAAGCATCAATTCTTCGGCGATCAGCCTTCAGTGATGCTCTAATCTTGGCCGACTTACAGCTGGATATATGACCCCAAGGCTTAGTCCGAGGACACATGATGTAGGAACCCTTTTTGAAAGGCTGCAGCACATTGACAGAACATGTGCTTGGCATGCAAAAGGTCCCAAATCCAATCCCCAACCCCTCCAGTTAGGGGCTGGAAAAGACTCCTAACCAAAACAGAGAGTTGCTGCCAGCCAGTGTTTACAGTACTGAGCCAACTGGACCAATGGTCTGACTCAGTATAAGGCAGCTTCCTGCTTGCCATGTTCTGGTTGGATTCAGAAGAATGGTGGGAGGAACCAGCTGGGGAACTCACAAGGGAAGAAGGCTCAGAGCCCATGGCGTGGGGATTCGAACCTCGGTCTCCCAGGTCATAGTCCAACATTCTAACCATTACACCACACTGGCTCTCTGTTGACTGCCCCTTTCCTAAGAGTTAGGTTTGTGCTAGAACATCTCACTTGCATCTGGACTGCTTTTAAACACTGAATGTTTCAACAGTAGTTCTGAGCGTTTTAGGGGAAACGACATTAAGGAAACAATTTAGGTGGTTTCCAGGATTTGCTCACTTCTCCAGAACATAAATAGACAGCGAGACCTTCTAATGCAGCACCCCCATGCGGCTTTATGTACAAGAAGGGAGCCTGGGAAAACGATACCAAGCTGGAAGCATGAGAAGGGAGAGACCCATCCAAATACAGAGTAATTACACCCTGCAGTTGGGAACTCAGACTGCAAGACTGTGATTTCCCCAAGGCCACTTGGTTGAGCTTGGTTTTGTCAAGAGTACACTTGCTGAAATTTAAATTTACTTATATTTCAACTTAATTTAGGCAAGTCACCAGAACAGCTGTCAGATAGCTATGAGCCCTGGAGATTTCACAAGAATAGAAAGCATGTGATCATATTTTCCTGCTGGGCATAGATGAGCAAGACTAACAATAGGAGACAAGATTGAGAGCAAGGGCTACATGTTACAGAAGATCTGCAGCTGCCACTGAGAACACCATATACATGTTGAGTTTTCATCCATCATCATGAGGCTATGATGTCTCCATGGCTGATAGGTAGGGGAATTCACAATGACATGGGACCATGAGAAGGCGAAGCCATAGTTCAGTAGTAAGAAACATGCTTTGAATTCAGAAAGGTCCTAGGTTAAGTCTCCAAAAAACTGCAGTTGGAGGATCTCAAGTATTAAGGATAGGAAAGCTTCCATTCTGCGGTCCTGGAAGACAACTTCCAGTCAAGGTAGACAAGACTGGACTAGACTAGAGGAATCAATGGTCTCATTCAGCATAAGGCAGCTTCAAATGTGATGCAGGGGAAAGGGAAGAACTGAACACAGGACACCATTTTCAGTGTAAACCCCACATCTTCCAAAATGTGTAACTATGCCATAATTAACTTTGATGCCTTAAAAGGACATCTCTAGAGCTTTACAGGTCAATACCAGCACTTTAAATTGCCTATTGTGTCACTCCTTTGGAAGTGTTTTAGAAAAGCTGTAAGGTATATACAAAACTTCACAGAATCTCTCTCAGCATGGGGAATGCTCTAGTTGTTTTTGATTTTTTTTGTTTTCTGTTTTGTTGTAAATGACATGTAGCAATCAGTGGTGACCTGACATAATGCCAGATGACATTGAAGAAGCAACTGTGAGTGTGAAAAAGAGATGCGAGACACAAGAATGTCTTCAGGAAATGTGGCAACAACGAAATAATCAACCATGTTACATTCTGGTTTGTCTACATCCTTGTTAAAGAATGGCACATTTTCAGCACCTGGGACAGTTCCCAGTGACTTCAGTCCTACTTCAGACATTGCAAACAGGACAGGATTGGTTCCCATTCCACTGGTGTCCTTGAATAAAACCCTCTCCTCTCCCATTCAAGCAAATGGCTGCCATTTACTCCTTTGAAGAAAACTAAGACACTTCAGGGCCACATGCCACTCAAGAAGAAAAGCACTCTGGTCTTCCTTGATACTAGGTAGCCCAGCCTATATCACCAGGAACCTCATGGGTCCCATTCTGGCAATTTTGGAACTACCTGCCTCCAGAGGTCCATTTGGCCCCAACTCTCCTGGCCTTTGACCACCTTTGGCCCTCCAGTTTATTGGCTGGCTAACAGACAAACCTTCATTTTAGCTGTTTTTAACTGAAATGCTGCTTGCTCCTCTCTCCTGATTGTATCATTTTATCAGATTCCAAATGTTTTGATCCAGATCCCAATAACCCAGAACTTTCTGATCAGTGATAAGCGATCCCAGTACACACCAGCCCTTATTCATTATTTAGCACTCCATGGGTTCTCAGCCTAGCCTTGTTCAATGTGTGCTTTGAACATCCTTCCTGGAAGGGTAAACCCAGTGTGAAGGTTAACTGAAACAAGTTGCCTCAATGAATGTGCAAGAGCAATGAGCAGTCACAGTATAGTTGCTCCTACTTTACCATAAGATAAAGGTAATATCCTAATGCACATGTTAGCTTGGTTATTTTTGTTGACTGACCCCACCCCACCCCCCAAAAAAGTGGTGAATAATACTTCTGAGTCATTTCCTATGGCAATTTTCAATTATTAAAGCAAAGCTTTGCAGTTTTGCAGCTTATAAAATGATCAAGTCAACATCTGCACCAGTGCAATATTTTATTAAAGCTTTTCATATTACGTTCTATCTAACCACATTTTTATGGTGTAGTCCTTATGCTAAGAGCTTTTTAAAACAATGATTTCCTTACTAGTAGAATCCTTGTTGCGTATCGTTACTCAGGAACTTGCAGAGTTTAATTAAAGAAATACTTCTGCCGTGTTCTCTGTGTACTTTGAAATCAAACAAATAGTTTTAAAATATTACCCTCAATTATACATATAAATCTTGTGCAGGTAATGAACATATTCTTCCAACTGCTGAAAGGACTGGACACTTATCTTACTCTTTAAGATAAAATACCACATCCACATAATGCATTGCTAAGTCTCCCTCTTACTATATACAATGCCCAGAATCCCATTTTCTGTTAAATAATAATCATTGTAATTAATAGACTAGTTATTTTATCTCCCTAATCTGGTTACAGTAATTTATCAAAGGTATGTAAATGAGTGCAAAAAACGCAGTTCATTATTGTTTTCAAAGGGTACACATCTCATGGAGAAGCATATATAATGTAATTCCCTTGAACTTAATAAGATATGTGACTTCATGTAATTCAGGAAGGAAAAATCAATTCAGTACTTTAACTTTTTGTTAAATGCCACACTCAATTTGTTTTTCTTATATTTCCTTTTATGGTTAATGATAGCTAATGAGATGGTTTTTTCTGAACACACTTCTTATGACAGTCAAACTGGCAGAGGACATTTTCTTTAGATGGCTATTCACACAAAGAGAGGGAACAATTGGGAAGCAATGGGACTGCACTGCTATAGACAACCCCATGTTTGCCAAGGCCAAGCAATAATGGCAAAACATCACAGAGATTCAGTGACAGTGTGGATCTCAGATATCTGCATTCTATCTGCTGTGCAAATACAGTGAACCAACTCTCTACCATATAGAAGTGTGTTTAGTTGCTACCTGGAGACACCTGGGGCTGAATCTAGGGTTTTTGCTTGCAAATCATGTGCTCTACCACGGAAATGTGTCCCTTCGCCTGCTACTATTCTGCTTCCAGGTAAGCTTGAGGGAAGGGAAGGGAGCAGGGTTGCACAGCTCATGAAGATGGGAAATCATGGGAAAGTGAGGTGTTCAGTCATTTTCATGCTTCCAGTGACATAACTGGAGGTGCTGATTCAGAACTTGGCTTGGAAGAAAAAGCTGTTTTCCATATATTTTAAATAATTGATTTATCTGCCAAGTTCAGCCCAGGGTAGGTTGCCAGTCACTAACTGAATCTCCCTGTGCAAATTATTAGCCACTGCCTGCAGAGGTCAATTCAGGCCTTCCTTCTTCCTCTGCTGCCACCCAGTGGTATCCTCCTGAATGAACACCACCCACCCAACAGCAGTGGCTGAGCATTTCACCCCACACACATGTTGCATGCCAAGGCACAAGAGCCACCAAATTCTCATAAGAACAATAAAGCAACGGACACAAAGAATTTTGGATTGTGGGTTCAAATAGGTCACAACTTTATTGGTTACATATGTCAGCGGTATGACTTAGGCATTGGGGTAAAGCCAGGCTATATCTTGACTCCTGCCTGTCTGTAGGGAGTCCACTTAAGGGTAAACTTACATCAAATAGGGGCACCCCAAGGGGTCCCCATAGGGGCTGTGAAATGGCCTTAACCCATGTTCAGGCTTTGGACAGGATTCACACCCTGGATCCCTTTAACAGGATACCCTTACTGAGGAGGGGCAGGCAAAGGCTACAACCACCCCTCCAACCAAACAAAGGCTTACCCAATGCCTAACCTCACAAAAGTTGTGACGATTGCTACTAGGTAGGTGAAAACCAAATGGCTGGTACCAATTTGCCAAGTGGGAAAATTCTTACCCTGCCCCAACAATATGGTGACCGACAATTGTCCATAGTAAGCAAAGCATAAAAAGAGGGTGGGTGGGTTGGATGATCCAGCGATGGGGTGAGAGCAGAGGCGTACCAAGCCCAGGTGGTACCAAGTGTGGATTTTTTTTGTCACCCCCTCCCCCCCCACACACACATCAACACCTCAGGGTAGGCTTGGGAGTCACGGGTGGGCGGCGAATGTCCGCCACTCTGCCTACGCCTCTGCGCCCCCACCCCCACGACTCCCAAGTACCCCGAGCCATCAGGGGAAGGGGGAGGCTATGCTGCTTTGCCGGGGCACTGGCAAAGCTGTGCAGCTCATCCTTTCGGGAGCCATGGCTCCCGTCCATCCATGACAAGCTGGAACGTGTCCAGAGGAGGGCAACCAAAATGGTCAAAGGCCTGGAAACGATGCCTTATGAGGAACGGCTTAGGGAGCTGGGTATGTTTAGCCTGGAGAAGAGAAGGTTAAGGGGTGATATGATAGTCATGTTCAAATATATCAAAGGATGTCATATAGAGGAGGGTGAAAGGTTGTTTTCTGCTGCTCCAGAGAAGCGGACACGGGGCAATGATTCAAACTACAAGAAAGAAGATTCCACCTAAACATTAGGAAGAACTTCCTGACAGTGAGAGCTGTCCGACAGTGGAATTTGCTGCCAAGGAGTGTGGTGGAGTCTCCTTCTTTGGAGGTCTTTAAGCGGAGGCTTGACAGCCATCTGGCAGGAAGACTTTGATGGTGTTTCCTGCTTGGCAGGGGGTTGGACTGGATGGCCCTTGTGGTCTCTTCCAACTCTATGATTCTATGATTCTATGATCCTCCCTCCCTCCCCGGTTCACTGTAAAGCGGTAAAGCGGGAGCCGCTTATGGAGAGTCAGGGAGGAGGGATCCCACCGCCGTCTGTATGGCGCTCCAGTGGCGCCAGTGGCAAACTGCTATGCACAGTGCGTGTGCGGCGGCGCTATGCATAGCGCAAGCATGCAACACCGCGCATGCGTTGTATTTAGCAGTCTGCTGCTGGCACTGCTCGAGTGCCGTACGGACGGTGGCGGGGTCCTCTGCTTGCAGCTGCAGCCGCGAATGAAGGATCCTCCATATGCAGCTGTGGAGGCATAATGGCTGCTCACACTGCCACGCCCAGGGCGGGGCAGCAGGGCAAGCACCCCATGTCACCCTCCCAGACATGGAACATGGGGTGCACCGCCCCCCGCCCCCACCTTGTGGCATGACTGGGTGAGAGAGGGGGCCAGCCAGCCAGCCATGCCATAGTTAAATTGCCCCCAGGCAATGCCCATACTGAGAGCTGATTGACTGGGGCTGTCCCACAAAGGCAGAACTCCAACAACAAGAACTTGGCCGGCATGATGCAGGAAGGAAGCGACAACCCTCTGCCCCCTAAACTGGCATACTGTTGTGACCCGGCTGCCCAGCTGCAACGCCGGCCACTGGGAAAATGTGAGCGGACTTGCCACTGGTTTCACTCAGGCCATATTTTTCTTCTATGCATCAGTTTGGTTGTGGGGACTGGTCCCCTAGTTGCAAGTCAGATGTTTATCATGTACAGGCTGGGCAAGCCAGATGTGCCTTTTAAATACGGTACCCCTACAATGAACAGATAGGGCAAACAAGCCCTGGGAAGAATACAGAGGGTTAAAAGGTTTGTTATTCGAGCAAAGTAATAGCATATGAGAACATGGACCAGTTTCAACTGAGAAATACTTTCTCCCTGACACCCTGCAGATAAATTAGCCACAGCAAGGTAGATGCCAGCTTGAAAATGTCTCTGTGATGCCTTGCAGGATTGTCTGTCTTCACCCTTTAAATGAGCATGGGGTGGGTGGTGGGTGGGAGGAATGGAGTTTTAATGTGTGATTCATTAACACATGTGCTGCTGGAACCCCTGTCTAGTCCCATGCTGTGCTGTTGATTAGTAATTGACATTCCAAGGGAACCAACCTCACCTCAGCAACTGCATGGCTGGCAAAGCAGGCAATGTGTGTCAGCGTGAGCCAAGCCTCACCTGTGAGACAGGAGGGGTCTGAGTTATTCCAAGGCCATAGACCAGAAATCTCTCCAATGTGGATTCACCACTTCTGCAGGGAGGGAAGTCTTTCTGTTGAGCAAGAACATACACATTGTTTATGGCTTCATTCAGTGAATGCGCAGCAATACTATTGCCAAATTCAGATAAGTTTTGCATTAGCCAAATATGCCGGATTAAAGCAAAACACATTGCAAGAACTCATAAAGTTTTTCTTTACAGGACAAATAGCAGCTTTGGTTGGGGAAGGGAGTTACACCAAGGAAATGGTGCAGGAGAGAAAAGTTAATTTTTCCTTCCCCTGAGTCTGATCTCAATTGGGGTCCCTTAAAATATCCAAGATATCCATTTTCTCTTCTAGTTTGTCCTGTCTAAAATCCTAATAATAATAATAATAATAATAATAATAATAATAATAATAATTTGATTTTCTGTTCTCATAACAATTATTAAATATCATCATTTAATATCCATTTTCTAGTTTTCCCCCTCCCTGTTGACTTCCCCCAACTTCCATTTCTGATTTGTTACACCAAATGTTATATTCTGCTGTTTATACATAATGATCTGTTACCGCTAATTGTGTTTCTTGTTCTCTGTAAATAAAGTTGTAAATGTTTATTTAAATCCTACCAACAAGTCCATTTTTGTTTTTGTTTCTGTAAGTATGTTGTAAAGGGTCCCCATTCTTTTCCAAAGTCACTATAGTCCTTTTCATGCAGTTTGTCCATTAACTTTGCCAGTTCTGCATATCTCATCAGTTTTTCTTGCCATTGCTCTTTGGATGGTATTTCTCCAGTCTTCCAGTTTTGTGCTATTAGAATTCTTGCTGCCATAGTAGCATAAATAAATAATGTCCGATTTTTCTTCAACATTTCTTGTCCTGGAATACCTAACAAAAAGGCTTCTGGTTTTTTCACAACGGTTATTTTAAACATTTTTTTCAATTCATTATATATCATTTCCCTTTTTTATAATCCTACAATCCCACCACATGTGATAAAATGTACCTTCCCTTTCTTTATATCTCCAACAGTTCTTTTGTTCTGTTTTGTATATTTTGGCCAGTTTTAATGGTGTAATATACCACCTGTACATCATTTTCATATAATTCTCTTTCAACAATATACAATCCATAAATTGCAAGTTCACTTTCCAAAGCCTTATCCAATCCTCAAATTGTATGTTATGACCTATGTCCTGTGCCCACTTAATCATTACTGCTTTAACTTCCTCATTTTTAGTTTCCCATTCCAACAGAATGTTATACGCCTTCTTTAACAATTTAGAATTATCTTCTATGATATCCTTATGGAATTTGGAAACTATGTAAGTGAATCCTCTCTTATTATCATCCATGAAGATTTCATTTAATTGCCTATAATGCAACCAACTCTGAAGGTGTTCCTTTATCTCATCGTAATATTTCAATTTCCACTTTCCTTCTTGTTCTACTAATAAATCTCTAGATGTTGGCCATATTCCTTTCATTGTTAACATTTTAAGTGATCATGCTTTGATAGGTGACAACCACCATGGAGTTTTGGATTCCAGTACTTCTTTGTATTTTCCCCATACCCTTATCAGGGACTTTCTAATTATGTGATTATGGAATCCTTTGTGTACTTTTGCTTTTCCATACCGCAGGTATGAGTGCCAACCGAATCTGTTGTCGTGTCCTTCTAACTCTATTGCCTCCTCTTTTTCCAATTTAATCCAATCCTGAATCCAAGTAAGGCATGCTGCTTCATAGTAAATTTTAAAATCTGGAAGAGAAAAGCCTCCTCTCTCTTTTAAGTCTGTAAGTATTTTGTGCTTTATTTTTGGCCTTTTCCCATTCCAGACAAAAATTGAAATATCTTGCTGCCATTTTTTTGAAGCAAGCATTATTACTTATTATCGGTATTGTCTGTCCTGTCTAAAATCCCAAGCTGCTAAACTAGAGCTTCTTGCAGAACCATAGCTCTAGCTCATCTACAAGTCAGACACCTGACTTTGGCAGAAAGGTAAATGGCATTTCTGTGTGCTCTGGCTTCCATCACAGTGTTTCGTTGTGCCAGAAGTGGTTTAGTCATGCTGGCCACATGTCCAGGAAAGCTGTCTGTGGACAAACACCAGCTCCCTCGACCTGAAAGCGAGATGAGCGCCGTACCCCATAGTTGCCTTTGACTGGACTTAACCGTCCAGAGGTCCTTTACCTTTACCTTTACCGTTACCGTTACCTTTACCTTGTGGGTGATATTCAACAAGTGTGTCCTATCAGTGCAATGATTTCTGCTTGCTCAATGGGACTTCCACCCCTTCTCCCCCTGTGTGTACCCCATGTCTTCATTTAATCAGTTCCAGAGGGTTGAGGGAAACAGAAGGAGACCATCAAGTCAATTTCAAGTCCCTAGCAATGTGAACACATCAAATAAGATGCACAGTGCGTGTGTTTCGTGCTTGATGTCTGGAAGTCCTTGGTGCAGGTGAGTTTCTTTCCTTCTCCTTGGCAATGCACTCTTCTACTCCCTCCATTTACCACTGTTAAGCCAGACAGTGCAGCTGGTGCCCATTGGGACTGGTGGGGGGTGGAAGGCAGGGAGCCCAAGAGTAGGTTGGTGGCAGAGCCAACGACAGCTGGAGCCAATCCGTTCTCATTTTGTCTCCATCCTCCTCCATGATGAGTTCTACAAGGTCAACCCTGAGGCTGGTGATGAAGAAACTGACATGCAGTTTGCCCCCTGAACTGGATGTATATAGGAAGGAAGGCAGATCATAGCACACTGAGGGGATGCAAAGGTTAGTGGGGCAGTGCCCCACCTGCCCTAATGGACCAGCCTCTACTCAAGTCAGGACAAGTCAGGGTCTTCTGCACCATCAACTACAAGCTTCCAAGTGCAGAACAGATGCTCACTCTTCTCCATTTTGGCCTCTGACACTTTGACAGGCATCCTTTAGCCTTCTATATTCTAAACACTGTACTGCAGCTGTCCTTATCAAGGTTATAGAACCTGCTTCCCTTGGAGTCCTAGTTCCAGTCATGCATGATTCCATTTCCCCTTGGTTCCACATTGCAGGATGATACTACACTCCAGTACAAATCAATATATTGCCCAGATACATTTGGAACAGTTTTAAGTATTTTATAGATGTAGTGCTTTTCTCTGGTTTTATAACAGGATTTCTACTACTGTAATCCATTCTTGGAACTTAAGGTGGAAGGCAGGTAACAGGAGTGCCAACTTGAATAAAATATTGGGGTGTGGGGGGGCAAGTAAGTCCTGCCCTGCACAATCGATCACATGACGTGGTGCACGTACACCATTTGAATGTCAATATCCATCAACTTTGAGGGGGACAACCCCCTCAAATATTTTATGGGGGGGCAAAGAGCCCTTGGCCCAGAGGAGGTGGCTTCTATAGCAGGTAAGAAATCTTATAAATAATCCAACAAAAATCCTCTTTCTCATCTGAATCAGCACTGAACAATGTTACCTCCTAAGGGCAGGCATCCTGATGACAAGCTGGATGGGGTGGTATAATCCTGAAGTGGAAGAATCCAGGGGTCAGCAAAGTTTTTCAGCAGGGGGCTGGTCCACCATCCCTCCAACCTTGTGGGTGGCTGGACTATATTTTGAAAAACAGAAAATGAACGAATTCCTATGCCCCACAAATAACCCAGAGATGCATTTTAAATAAAAGCACACATTCTACTCATGTAAAAACATGATGATTCCTGGACTGTCCGCGGGCCAGATTTAGAAGGCGGTTGGGCCAGATCTGGCCCCCAGGCCTTAGTTTGCCTACCCATGGAATAGACTATACCACTTCATACTGTGGGCCAGGGATCATAACTTCCTGTGTACAAATTGCCCAGCGTATAGAAAAGTAATGCAACTTGCAACGGCTAGAAAGTTTTCACAGCTTGGCTGGTTCTTTTCTTTTCTTTTCTTTCTTTCTTTTTAAAAGTTGAGTTGAATTATTATTGTTGTTTTATTTGGAGAAGCGTTCCAAAATGGCACACACATGCTACTGAAGTAGTACAGTCTAAAATGGTTTCAAGTGGCAACTGTCCAGCCCATTCATTCAGAACCAGCAACGAAACCAAAACTGTATAATATGCCCACTAATAGCAGATCTGCAGGAGCTGTGGCAAAAGGGAACTGATTAATGAGTGCACCTGAGGTAAGTGGCACTTTAACCAACTTTAACTGTTGATGTATGATGACATAATGTCCCTTCCAATTAATGACAAGGATACAAAACACCTGTATTTAGCAGCGCAGATGCTGCCTTTATGGTTAAGTGCACAGATTAAATTGACTTCTGAAGGACTGGCTATAACTTCCTTTCTTGCACTGTTTGTTTCTCTGTTTCTTCCTATGCGCTGTGATGTGGTAAATAAAAATCTAACCCTACATTTCACACCCGCATAAGCAAGAAATACGGTACTTACTCTGCCACAATTTAATTAATGTACACTGGAAAACTCAGGTTGGGCTTGGGGTGGCAAAAAAAATCTACTGTTGTTTATTAATTTATATACTGCTTATATGCCAAAATGGCTGCAAAGTAGTTTATAACCACAAAATCAATCCAGAACTAAAATGCACAGTGACGATAAAACATGCTTAATTAAAATATACAAATATAAAACAAACAATTAAAAAGCGTAACAACAGAAACAGCTAAAACAATGAAATCACAAGTTCAATTCAGGTGCAGGGAACTCAGTGCTGTGCAGTGTGGTTTGTTGTTGTTGTTGTTGTTGTTGTTTAGTCATGTCTGACTCTTCGTGACCCCATGGACCAGAGCCAATCCACTGCTCTTGCCATTACAGTGTTGGTGAGCTCACACACCCCCCCCACTTGGAAGTGACATGCTGTGTTTGGAAGCTGGGAGATCAATGGTGCCCCACTTCTGCCCCACTGCCACTGGGCTGCAACTGATTCGGGGGAATGGAAACAGGTGTGTTTTCAGGAGCCAGCAGAATGGCAACACAGGCAGTATACCAGCAGGGAGGGCATTCCACAACACTGGCGCAATCAGCAAAAAAAAAAAAAGCCCAGCTCCATGTTACTGCAAGTCAATAATCATCAGGCTGTGGCAATACTGGCCTTTTGCTTTTGATAAAACATTTCTCTTTTGCTTGCAAGATATGGTTGGGGCCATCATATTTGTGGGTTATTTACAGCACCCTGAGCTGGTTGATTTGTTGTCAGGTTTTTTTTTTGGGGGGGGGGTTGTTTTGTGGTTCTTGGCAGAAGCCTAGTAAGCTACAGGCAAGCACATTGTCACTCTCTGTGCAGGATTTTCCATACATTTCTCCTGCAGTAAAAACATTTTGCATAAGAGGAATTCATGCCATGCTTTGGATTTTTATACCCCTGAAAGGATTAAGAGCTTTTGAAATAGCTTTGGCTGCACATGGTTATGGGGTGACAGAAAAGATCTCCCTTTCCTTGTCACAGTCCACAGGGATGCCCACCACTGACAAGAGGGCAAGAGGCAGAGGCTCAGGTAAGGGAAGGGAAAGTCAGATATCAGGCAGGCAAGTCGGCAGGTCAAAGCAGGATGAGATTCAGCACCTTGGACAGAGGTGCGGGTTCATGATTGATTGATTATTTAATTTCTATACCACTTAATATATTAAAAATATCTCTAAGCAGTGTACAAAAAACTGAAGCAATAACAGACAACTTAAACCAAACATTACGAAAATACACAGGTACATATAAAAATGTTACATCAATACAAAGTTACTAAAATCAATATCAGTTCATTTTCCTTCTGGCACACCAGAACCCTTCATTTCAGCCTCTGGGTTCTCACAAACTCCCAGCTAACCTACAAAAGTCTCACAATGAGAAAACTTCATGGAAGCAGTGAACATCACCCTAGTCTCTCGCTCTACAGGTAGACTTGCTTTTTATGTCCAAGCCCAAGGTGGATGGTACTTGTTCAGGCTGCCCACAGGTATGTCCCACTCAGCTGCTCTCTGGACCACTCAGGACTGATGATGATGCTCCTGCAGGTGAGGCCAAACATCTGCTTTGTCACATCAAGGTCCTGGAGCAACTGGCTGAGTTTTATAGCAAGGCAAGGTAGGGCCTCACCCCAAGTACCACTTCTTGGCCAGTTAAAAAACAAATGCCCTTTTCTGTAGCTGTTGGTTCCTTCAGGAAAATGGGCTTTCCAGCTGTATGTGGGGTGTACTGGATCCATGGGGGTGCCCACCACCATGGTTAGGTAATGGCCTAGACAAGGGGAGGTCAATGGTCCCAGGTTCCTGGCAGACAGGAAGGCAAGGCAGGATCAGCACCTTGGAGAGGGACTTATATGTGGGTTTTAGAACCAGAGCTAGTGATCTTGCAGCTGATGCAGAGCATACAAGTTGTCTCAGCAGTGCCCTGGAGCAACTGACAGGTCTTTATAGCCTGGGTAACAGGCCCTACCCACTGAATGCCACATCTGATCATTTAAAAGGACAGTGCCTTCCTTTTCAGTTATTGGTTCCTAGAGGCCCTGGAGTTTCCAGCTGTGGGGATGCTTTCTTGGGGCTGTCTTGATCGCCTGAGGAGTCTGTGGACCAGTCATTGGAATCTGGGTTCGTGGAAGGGAGATGCAGACTCCAGTACTGGATAGGTCAGTGAGAGGTCCCATATCCCCTCGAGTCTCCTATCATAGGAGGACTCTGCCACCAAGGAGTCCTAGTATGGAGCCATCATGCCTTATCTCATCATGACCATTTATATGCCCCAAAAGTGCATTTTATATTTTAAACAAACATTTTTGTTAGTCATCTAAGGAGCAGAATGAGTCAGAAATTATCATAAACAACAACATGGCTGTTCCTTACCCAGCCAAGAAAGCTAAATGAAAGCTCACTCAAACGGATGTGTTTGCTATCCAGTGTGCTTTTTAGAATTGGGTACTAAGAGATTAAAGGCATCTGGTTTACCCTGTGCTTCCTGGACACCCTGGCACCCCACACTGGCAGAGACACTAATTAAAGAAAATGCCGGTAGCAATGGAGTTATACAAATGGTTACACAAACAAACAACCCGAATCATTTCCTTTCTTTCTTTCTTTTTTTGGTTGCTTTAGTGCTACGCATAAGGCCTAGGAATGGTTCAAAAGAAAATGGGGGAGAGAAAGAAAACTGAGATGTAAGCTTTGTAATCCTCTCTAGTGCTAAATTTCCAAAACCTGATACTACCGTGAAAGGATCAAAGCCACAGCTAAAACCATTTAAGGGGTGCCACAAAATATATTTCCTGCTATGCAGACCCAAAGCTTCCATTGTTGCATCTGATGTTGCTGGATAATTAGTTCTGACCCCTGCCAAGCCTTTAGAACTATTTAAAAAAATTGAAATGGAACAGCAAAATATTTCAGCAAGATGGATATAATAGATGCAACAATGCTTTCCAATTTCTTGATCAATTTGTGACTGTCATCCAATTTGCTTCCAGGCTCAGCTCAAACTGTTGGTTTTAACCTTTAAAGTCAAAACAAGAGCATATAATCCCCGACCAATAAACCCGTGAATGCAAAAAGTCTAGATAGTCTGTATATTTTAATGCTGATCTCTCTCCGTGCAACTTTTAAGCAATTGCTTCATAAGATAAACATCCTAGCCAACAATGACCAGTGGTAATAGCTCCATTAGCAATGTTTAATTTTTCAAGACAATTTATGCACTGCTTTATTACAATAGTTTCTACTATTGTACAAGGAATGCAATACAATGAAAATCAGTTAAAGATATAAAATCAAAATTATGTTAAATAAACAGTGGGAGTAGAACCTAAGCAGAATCTTTAGGTAGCCACTAAGTGTTGTTTGTCCTCCAAAAGAACCCATCTAGAGGAAAGAACACACTCTAGACAGTAAACTTCCTATAAGATTAAGCAGCTCTTTCCAAGGAGGACAGAAAGCTAGCTCTTTTAATGCCTACTGGATCTCTCTCTCTCTCTCTCTCTCTCTCTCTCTTTCTCTCTCTCTCTCTCTCGTCTCCAGTAGACATTGGAAGATCAACAGGCATAGGGCCTGGAAGGGATGTCCATAAAATTGAGAGAAAAATATTGAATGCATATGGTGGATATGAGTCATGCATCCAAGCCATGGGGTACCACTAACAATGAATTCCCTGAAGATCTCAGTGATCAGGCAGGGCAGGGCTACAAAGGATTGGGCCACCTTTGAGATTTCCTGGACCAAAGCTCTTAAAGGTCTTGCAAACTGAGACGAGAATACCCATTATCCAACTGATGCATGAGGATATATTATCAGTATGTCTCTGTGTGTATTGCTATGTTATTTTCAGATCCATGGTATATACGTGCTAAGGGGGAGTGATATATACAGTCTGTTCAAGACCTTCCATAGCCAATCTTCCATAGCCAGACACATTTCCACCCAACAGTAGTCTCAGTGATCAAGCTTTAAATCCCTAAATGGCTTGGGACCAGCATAACCCAGGAAGGAGAAACTCCCACTCTCATGTACAGAACTTATGTTCTTCTACAGAGTATGTTCCTTGGGGCCATGAACCAGTTGAGATAAGGCAGCTGAGGACCCAAGGAGAAAGTTTGTTTGATTCTGGTGCTGAGAGAGTTGTGCCTTGATCCCCCACTGCTTGTTTTAGGTGAGTGGTAAAGATAATGTCATGTGTGTTGGGATCCTGATCTGGGAAGAAATCCTGTCCTCCCTGAGTGGGTAGCTCAGGGGCTGAGGATGCTGTAGGCCTCCCTATCTACAAAATATGTTATCCTCATAACCCCAAGAACAATAATAGGATTGGCTGATGAAGTCACAGTATTTTCAATGAAGAGTTAAGAAGGACTCTTGCAAGTTAATGATAATTGAAGTGGCAATTTATGTTCTCTGGAGTGGTGCTGTGTTGTGTTGGGATGAGCTGAAACTAAAGGAGCAATGGTCTGTTAGCTTCCGTTGCAAGTATGCACCATAAGTAAATTCCAGGGGAGAGGCTTGGTCTACACCTATGTACAGCAGAATGAGGCAATGTTACAGTTAGTTGTCCAGCTAAATAATTTTATTTCGAAATCTGCATATATCTATCTGTCTATAGGCACATTTTATGAAAATCTCTGACCTCTTTTGCTCTCATTTTTGGTGATGAGATTCCTTTTTGTGGGGGGGGGGCAGGGAGAGGCACTAAATACCTCAGTGCTGGGGGTTTTGCCATTAAGACTTCTTTCAGATGGTAACCAGGGAAAATAGTTTCCCTCCCACCCCCTACACTCCCCCTGTGATGGAATTCAGTAGGGTTTCCTCCAAGCTTCTTTCATATAAGTAAGAGCAATGTGACTGGTTTGTTTTGTTATGTTTTTCCCACACAGCCATGACCTAGGAAAGGCATACGACCCATTTTTTCCATTTGCAAAACAGATTTAAATTGTATAAGTAGTCTGACTATGAGTTATCACCCTTTAGTCAAATGAACTTAATATAATGGTACTTTAAAGTTCGTGTGTGTGTGTGTGTGTGTGTGTGTGTGTGTGTGTGTGCCCTGCATGCTGAAGGGCAGCGTTCCTTGTTACCAAGCACTGTTAATCCCTGTATTCAGCAAAAGTGAATAGTGTATAATATTCTCATCATTAATTCTAAATAAATTCTAAAGGGGCAAACAGAAGCCTCTTTCACAGCTGAAGAAACAGAGAGATGGGAGAGCAAGTTTCAGCACTGCTGTTGTGCATGCATGCATTTACAATATTGATATGTAATTGTCAACACATGTCTGTGATGTTATCACTCACCAAATATTATATGGGCAGAACACCTTAGCCCATCTCCCAACTGTCTCCCTTCCCTTCTTTAACTCTCCCTTTTTGTTTTTCTTTGACTGATACCTTTCTATTTCAATTTCCCCAGCAAGACAAATAAACTCTTCTGGTTGTTTAAGTATCACACACACACACACACACACACACACACACACAAATGATATTTGATATTCATCAGTGCTTCAAATAATTATTTGTTGCAAGACCCCTTGCATTTTTTTTTATTTTTTTAACAACCAAAATGTGAAGTCTTAACTCTACAGAATACGTATGTAAAGCTAAATTAGCAATGCAATCATGAGAAAGGGAATCGGAGGCTTCTCCAAGCTGTCAAGTGCATTTTACTGGATGATTAATTGGCAATGCTCTGGCCAGCCCTTGGGTCCTGCTAAAGGCCATGCCCCCTTGACATGCATCTGCCACAGTGAGACGGATTGCAGAAAGTGGATGTCTTCACTCTTTTTCTTCTTCTTC
This sequence comes from Lacerta agilis, assembly GCF_009819535.1. Classification (NCBI taxonomy): domain Eukaryota; kingdom Metazoa; phylum Chordata; class Lepidosauria; order Squamata; family Lacertidae; genus Lacerta; species Lacerta agilis. Next base: position 13,280,904 of record NC_046322.1, on the reverse strand, counting down.
TTTTTTGCAGCTGTTAAATTGCTTGGAGGGAGAGGGGGGGGAAAAGACCCTGATTTATCTAGAACAGGAACTTGAACTTTTCTAATCTGGGGTGGATGCAGTGAAATGAATCCTCAGCTTCCAACTCCTTGCAGAAACAATATTCCTGAATCGTTTGAAAGTGATGGGGTCGGTGAATGTGACTTGTCATTTTGTATGATGCTCTTCCCACCTTCGTCATTTTGCAAGATACTGGATGACAACAAACAAACGGGGGCATTTATCCAGTAAAAAACACAAGCACTTTTAGATCTTGTTGATTTCAAGGGGAGAATTAAATGCATCCTTAAATATTTCTCGGTGAAAACAATGGGGCTTAAAAGTGCTTAACTTGAGCTGGGTTTTGCCCTAGACTCCCCCTCCTTCTGCCTGATGAGAATATTATATACTCCATTCACTTTTGCTGAATACAGGGATTAACAGTGCTTGGTAACAAGGAATGCTGCTCTTCAGCATGCAAACACACACACACACACACACACACACACGTTTCCATTTGCAATTCTACCCATGGGGAGTTTTGAGATCAGGAAGTACAGGCAGCTGGGGAGGCTATAGAGTGCTGGAGAAATTTTAAATAGTAAGAAAAATGCACACATGTCCCACTCATGGCCACCACAGTAACCATGGGTAGCCTTTTCCATCATGAATTAATCCAATCCTCTTTTGGTGGCCATCGCTGCTTCCTGTGGGAGAGAGTTCCACAGTTTAACTAAGTGCTGCATGAAGAAGCACTTTTTGTGTGCTGAATCTTCCAATATTCAGCTTCGTGAGTCCCAGTGTTATGAGAGAAGAAGAAAACCTTTTCTCTTTTTATATATGTGCAATTTTTATTAAATTTTCTGTTTTACAATTTAGAATATTCATTTAAACAACCTTAAAATATCAATGACTTTCCTTCTTGTCCTTCCATGGTTCATTTTGCATAACGTAAATCCCTGCATATTTTACATGAACTAAACCATCCAGTATCCCATTATTACATCCATCAAAACTTACTTACACTGTTGAATTTATCTTAATGCTGCCAACGTTTTGAAGTGTACACGATTTCCCCCTGTATAAGAAGAAGAGTTTGGATTTGATATCCCGCTTTTCACTACCCGAAGGAGTCTCAAAGCGGCTAACATTCTCCTTTCCCTTCCTCCCCCACAACAAACACTCATGTGAGGTGAATGGGGTTGAAAGACTTCAGAGAAGTGTGACTAGCCCAAGGTCACCCAGCAGCTGCATGTGGAGGAGTGGAGACGCGAACATGGTTCCCCAGATTATGAGTCTACCACTCTTAACCACTACACCACACTGTATATTCAATAAACGTTTCCCAATCTTCTTTAAACGTGTGTTCTTCTTGTTCTCTTATTCTATATGTCAGGTCTGCAAGCTGCGCATATTCCATCAGTTTAAGTTGCCATTCTTCTTTAGTTGGGACCTTGCTTGTTTTCCATTTTTGGGCTAATGAAACATGGGCCGCAGTCATGGCATACATAAATAACCTGGGACTTTCCATCTGAATTATCCCCAACAAAAAGGACTCTGTTTTTTGTTGCTGTTTTTTGTGGGGGGGGGGGAGTGCTTTTAAACATTTTTTTAAAATTCATTATTTCCAATACTTTTTTACCCTTTTACATGTCCACCACATATGATAGAATGTACCCACAGTCTCATTGCATTGCCAGCACTTATCTGATTCAGTCTTATACATCTTAGCAAGCCTACTCTGAGTTAAATACCATCTATAAATCGTTTTCAAGTAGTTCTCCTTCAAATAATAACATGCTGTAAACTTCAGGTCGCTCATCCAAAGTTTTTCCCCAGAGATTAAAATCTATATTATGTCCTATATCTACTGCCCAGTGTGTCATAGAGACAACATTTTCTCTATCCACTTTCTCTGTGCCACACATAATTTCATTAACTTCTATCGTGTCACCTCTAACACACCTTTTCCTCTAAACCAAAAAGTCCCACTGTGCACTCTGATCCACACTGTCACACTTTGTGGGAGGTTGCATTTGTGGAATCTTAAATTAAATCCACTTCCTGGAATGTTTGAAGATTGCAGTTTTAGAAAAATATGATTGCGCATATGGACCTTTGCTAATTTGACTTCTTTATTGCATTTATTTTATTCCACAACACTCAATAACTGGAGCCCTGTAGTGCTTCCAAAATTTGCAGGAAGTCAACCTCTTTGTTAGAAGACAATGCCTCCTAGACCCCAAAACACACACATTGGGGGAACTTGGCATGAATTGGCATGGGTTATTCCTAGTTTATGTAAGGTCTTAGTGCAGTCTCTATTTTTAACTATGTCAATTTTAAAAAAGGAAAGGATTCTTCATCATTATACCAGCTTAGTAGACATAAATCACATGCCTAGGCAAATCTTAAGGGGAAGTAAGGTGATGGTCTCTATTAATCTGCTCCCATATAAAGTCAGAGGAAATCCTGGTTCTAGTAAGTGGGTGGAAGGCAAAGACATTAAGGTTCAACAGCAGAACATTTTGGCTAAGCACACAGAATTTTCATTTTCCATGTTAATTGTAATCCGCTGACAAAGCTAGTAGGAAACCTACTACAAACCAACAGAGATCTGTTTAGATTAGGGCTTTGTAGGGGAGAGGAGTCAAAGTTTAAAACGAATGTGCATGTCCTAAAAATTCTGTGTGTGTCTCAACAAGTCTCTATAATGCCTTCTGTCATTCGTAAAATCAGATCTTCCATTGCAGAGCACCACTTTGTGCATACAGGGAGAAAAAACACCTTCCAATTTTTCTTCTATAAAGGACAATAAAAACTTTAGCTTAATTTGACTGAAAGTTTCTGCCTCCTTCTATGCACCTGTCAGGGACGGGACTGAGGAGAAATGGTGTAGGACCCCCCCCCCCACTTCTCCTGCACTTCCCAGAGAAGAGGGAGACAGTATAGATTTACAACCGTGGTTTGCAGAAGGTCATAGTTCAGAGGCTGCAGCAGGGAGAAGCTGGGAAATATTGGGGAGGAGGAGGAGGAGGAGAAGGAGAAGGAGGGGGAGGAGGAGGAGGGGAGATTTAAACCATAAATGGCTGTATCCTGATAATTAAAACTGGATTCTACAGTTGTAGAAGAAGAAGAACCAGGGTAGAGACAGCTGACAGACTCAGTATCTTTAGAAAGCATTCCACACCCACTTTCTCTTGGAACCTGGTGGGCATGTAAAGTAGGAGAACAGAAAGCTCAGAGGCAGAAAGCACAGATCTGCCAATATAGGGATGACGTATTATAGGAGAGATGGAGGGGGTGGAGCTTTACTCGGAGCAATGCCGTTACTGCAAGAGGCACTTTTTCAAAGCCTCTCTCTGTGAATATTGAATAAAAGACTTGGTAAGAACTCATCTTGTTTATCTAATTCTTGGCTTGTTTATTTAATTCTTGGATTTCCTGAAACCTGACAGCACCACAGCCAGTGTAGGCTGGTCCATGTCCTGGCTCACTCCCTCAGAACTCAAACCCTTACCGTGTCAGGAAGTTTTGTAAGTGCTCAGTGAATTCAGACAGTACAGCACCCCAAAATGGGCCAACAGGTTACAAACAGGTAAACCATGGCAGAGCATTTAATGGCTAGGCATTGATCCAACACTTGATCCAACATCAGCCTGGATAGCTCAGTTGGTTGCAACGTGGTGCTGATAATGCCAAGGTTGCAGGTTCGATCCCCATATGGGACAACTGCATATTCCTGAATTGCAGGGGGTTAGACTAGATGATCCTCAGGATCTTTGTGGTGATCCTATCTTCCAACTCTATGATTCTTTGACTTGACATGTCCTCCTTTTGATGAGTGGGGGGGGCACAGTTATTTGACATCCTGAGCCTCAGAACTGGGCAGGCAAATGGCTACTCCTCCACTGCAGCTGGGCATGCAAAATTTGTTCGTGCCAGAGCTGTCTTCTACACATGCTTGGAGACAGAGTTGGAACTGACAGAGCTGGCTCACTGTTGGACCAGGGAGGTCCAACTTTTCATACCAAGTGGGTCGCAAGAGTACTTTGACCAGAACCTGTGGGCCAGATTATCATATTTATATTCCCCCCAATTGTTGACATCAGTATTTCCCCCCATAAAAAATGTGTACGTGTACAGCAAGGCTGATACTTCTAATAAAAAAGTATGTAAATAATTACATGTTACCAATAATCAGACTTGATTTTTTAAGGCTTTAAGAGGTTTCTTTCTTGAAGGTTCCCTCAATTCCCTAGACAATGTCACCAGTGTAAGGCAAGTGGTATGGTATTTTTAGATGCACCAGTGAGTTGGGGGAGGGATCAGAACCTGTAATAAAACAGTTGGCAGCACTGAATGCATCAGGGATCCAAACTGACTCAGAATTAGGTTCAGAACAAACCAAGCTCATGTCCAAGTTGTTGGGAAAATGTTTCAGTTTTCTGAGCCCAGTTACTGACCCTGACTGGATGAGTTCCTCCATGTGACTAGTTTCAACTTTGCTAGACTCAGTTTCTCCATCTGTAAATTGGAGATAAGAGCTACTTATCTGAATGAGATTGTTATGAAGGCAAACACAACTTCAGCATGATACAGCTCATTTTGGCTTAGAACCGCGTTTTAAATAGCACGTTGCAGTAAAAATGAAGTGCTTGGGTGCTGAAAATAGAGCGTGGAACATCTATTTATTATTCTCCACATTCAGAGCCCTCATCGATACACTATTCCAACAAAGACAAAGACCAACTTTGTGTTATTGGTGGAGAGGCACTTTACTATGGTACTCAGTAACACAATTGTTAATAAACACCTTTCATTTTCTTTGCTTCTTTTAAGATACTGACCTAAGATACCGCATGACAAAAAAAAAGCAGGGATGTAGATATGGCAAAAAAGGAGAGGTCAGCGAAAGGTTCTGTTGTGTTTCAGATGTTTCAGTTCCATGCTGCCGGGAGAAGGCTCAGTGGAAAACACTGGTCCATGCTTCCTTTTGGAACGCAGATGGATGACATAAAAGCCATGCATCTTTATTATCAGCCATTGTGTCGCATCTGGAAGTGGAACAGAGAGGACTGAGTAATTACTTTCCCAGTACCTGTCCCAGGGACAGGTGTATTGTTCCGGGATCTTTCGGCGGCTTGCGCAAAGCTGCCAGAGATTGATGGAAATCATTACATTTTGTGTAGTCAGCAGTTTTGACACCAATGCCATATTCCTTCTCTGTTCAGCTTTACTTATTTGTTTTCACAGGGAACGAACATCCAACTTTGGAAAGGTTAGAGAGGCTCTGTTCGAAAAGTACGGTGGCATGGACAGGATTAAGAGGGGGGCACTGATTCAAAAAGCTCTGTGCAGCATCCATTTACCTAAGAAACTGGGAGGAAAGGTGAATTGCTATGGTACGGAAAGAAATCTTTCCAAGCCAGTTTTCTTCCAGTATAATCCTAGATTATCAGAGCTCGGTTTAGTCTAAACAATGACATGGGATCACTGCATATTAACAAATGCAGTGTCCCTCCTCCACAAGAGGTCTGGAGCAGGCATAGGCAAACTCTGGCCCTTCAGATGTTTTGAGACTACAACTCCCATCATCCCTGGCCACTGGTCCTGTTAGCTAGGGATGATGGGAATTGTAGTTCCAAAACATCTGGAGGGCAAAAGTTTGCCTATGCCTGGTCCAGAGGATATGTTTGTGGGAGGGGGGTTATTGGTTTGCTTTTACTTTTGTTTGATTATGTGTTTTGTCTTCAAATTTTGTATTTTTCTGTTGTGAACTTCCCTGTGTTCTTCGGGTGAAAGGTGCTAAACAAATTTATATCATCATCATTATCTCCCATACAGAAAAACATGCAAATGAACTGAAGTAAACATGATATGGCATATATAAACACAACAGGTTATATTCAACATTAGTCATGCTCTGACTAGAGACCCACTGAAATGAATGGATTTCAGTAGCTTATCCATTTATTTTAATGGATCTACTCTGATTATGTGTAACACTGAATATCACCTAGCATTTTGCAGGCATGCCGATGTGGGTCAACTGCACAATTAAGTAGTGGACAAGTGTCTTTGCTCAGGGAGTTTTCCCTAGGATAAAATCTGTACTGCAGAATGGAGAGAAGGAAGGTCAACTCAAAAATTTGAAAGCGTTTATAATTGCAATAATTGCTTGTAGGTGGCCTAACTACTCCCCTCTGTTCCAAACCAAGTTCATTTGATGCAGCAAATGGCTTTTCCCCCTATAAAGTTCAATTTGCACTTTAAAAGGTGTCTTGTCGCACTGACTAACACTCCAGCGTGATGATGGCAGTCAGATGGAAGGTGAAAGCCAAGTGGTAGGTGATATGATACATTTTAAAACCCTCCCCTCCCTCTCACATATCCTCAATCACATTTCAAGTAGGAAGAGACTTGATCTCTGGATTGTTTTATTTAAGCAAGTGGAAGCAGTACGCTTTCTACTTTATTTTACCTGTCCTATACGGTTATTGGCTCTATTTTGTTCAGGTCTGTGACTTCATAATAACCTGCATCTCTACTATCTTCTTCTTTTTTTAACTGGAAGAAGAAGCTAAAGTTTTGGGAAGCATCCACACATCACAAAGGCAGCCCAGGTGAGCTGCACCCTGGACTAAGCACACCTGAAGCTGCCTTATGCCATTAATGGTAACAGTAGTAGTGCTAATGGACATACCTCTTAATGCCCAAATAGTCCTCTAAGTTGTTTACAAAGTAAAACAAAAACAAAAACCACCAATCTGTTACACGGGCATAGAAATATGTTGTTGTTGTCCAGTCGTTCAGTCGTGTCCGACTCTTCGTGACCCCATGGACCAGAGCATGCCAGGCACCCCTATCCTCCACTGCCTCCCAGTTTGGCCAAACTCATGCCAGTCACTTCGAGAACACTGTCCAACCATCTCATCCTCTGTCGTCCCCTTCTCCTTGTGCCCTCCATCTTTCCCAACATCAGGGTCTTTTTCCAGGGAGTCTTCTCTTCTCATGAGGTGGCCAAAGTACTGGAGCCTCAACTTCAGGATCTGTCCTTCTAGTGAGCACTCAGGGCTGATTTCTTTGAGAATGGATAGGTTTGATCTTCTTGCAGTCCATGGGACTCTCAAGAGTCTCCTCCAGCACCATAAGCAATTCTTCGGCGATCAGTCTTCTTTATGGTCCAGCTCTCACATCCATACAATACTACTGGGAAAACCATAGCTTTAACTATACGGACCTTTGTCGGCAAGCACAGAAATATAGAGACTCTTAATAAAACACACAATATAACAACCCAATTAAAACAAAACAGCAACTGAAACAGGAGATTCAGAGTGAGAGATTGAAGGAATGTGGTGCGCTGTATTAGTTCAGATGCTAGGGCCACTAAGTATGGTTCAATCCTTGGCATCTCCCAATATTGCTGGGAATGTTCTGTATCTGAAACTCTGGAGATGCGCTGCCAATTTGTGTAGACAATACTGAACTAGATGGGCAAGTGGTCTTAATAAGGCAGATTCCAATGTTCTGTGTTCTTATGTAGGGGCCAGTCCTACCCACCCCAGGCAGCTCTGAACGTCATGAAAGGACAGCACTTGCCCTTTTAATGTCCATTCACCCAGTTTGGAGAGATCCTTTTGGAGCCTCCTTGCAATTGCTTCCCAGACCCACCCACCCCTTATCAGTTCAGAGTGATATCAAAAAGTGATATTTGGTGTCATTAAAAAAACTTGTTCTCACTGTTGGTTCCTTATCTCTCTGCTTCCTCTCTTCCTCTTTTTTACTCTTCCTCTCTCTTTTCTCTTTCCTTTCCTTTTTTACTTTTTTTTTACTTTATTTGTTCTAGATATTACTTTACTGTATTGTGAAAAATTTAATAAAATATTTGGTGGGGGGAAACTTTTTCTCACTGTTCACTCCTAACTCCAGACCATTTACAAACTACAGTGGTACCTCGGGTTACAGACGCTTCAGGTTACAGACTCCGCTAACCCAGAAATAGTACCTCGGGTTAAGAACTTTGCTTCAGGATGAGAACAGAAATCAGGCAGCGGCGGCACAGCGGCAGCGGGAGGCCCCATTAGCTAAAGTGGTACCTCAGGTTAAGAACAGTTTCAGGTTAAGAACGGACGTCTGGAACAAGTCAAGTTCTTAACACGAGGTACCACTGTAGTTAAAAATCATGGGTTCCAGTATCCATTGTTTGGGGACCCCCTTCTTACACCTCTCCATTGTGAAGATTGTGCATTTGTTCCTACTCTCTGCTTCCCACTCTTTAACCAGTTGCTGATCAATAAGAGGACATGTCTTCTAATTCCATGACTACTAAGCCTACTAAAACATGAGGTATGTTGAAGAATTTTCTCAAAACCCTTTTGGAAGACCTACAGGACTTAGCTTTGCAGAAGCCACACTGGTTCTTCTTCAAAAGACTTATCACAGAATCATAGAATTGTAGAAGGGATCATGTCATCTAGTCCAGTAATCTTTATTATTCAACATGCTTCGTAATTTTATATTTAATAGCAATTTCCACCATTTCTACATGAACACAACTAGTACCAGAGTCTTGTATATATGTTGATATACCTGTATTTGCCTGTATCCCTCGTGAATTCTTTTTGTTAAAAAATTGTTACATTGGCCACTTTCCATTCCTCAGGTTTGGAGACCCTTCTTGGCGATAAGTTAGAAGATCAATTCTTGGATATTTGCCATCTGGATCTATTATTTCATTGTTTTATTTATAATTTGTCATTGAAGTGCAAGACTTCATCTCTTGTCACTGCTGTTTGCCTCAGTTCCTGTGACTCCTTTCTGCAGAATGTTAGATCAGACACAGGAATCTGGCACTACAGCTTCTGCAGCAATGGCAGATGCAAATAATTAATTCAACGTAATCTCATTTTCCTCCTTTATGGCAGGTTTGATTCCCTAGTCATTCCCTAGCCATTGCAAAGTCCAAGTTCCTCCATAGCCAGTTTCTACAGTGGTACCTGGGGTTACAGACGCTTCAGGTTACAGACGCTTCAGGTTACAAACTCTGCTAACCCAGAAATAGTACCTTGGGTTAAGAACTTTGCTTCAGGGTGAGAACAGGGTGATACTACCTTGATGGCAGAAAGTGAGGAGGAATTAAAGAACCTTTTAATGAGGGTGAAAGAGGAGAGCGCAAAATATGGTCTGAAGCTCAACATCAAAAAAACTAAGATCATGGCCACTGGTCCCATCACCTCCTGGCAAAAAGAAGGGGAAGAAATGGAGGCAGTGAGAGATTTCACTTTCTTGGGTTCCATGATCACTGCAGATGGTGACAGCAGTCACGAAATTAGAAGACGCCTGCTTCTTGGGAGAAAAGCAATGACAAACCTAGACAGCATCTTAAAAAGCAAAGACATCACCTTGCCGACAAAGGTCCGTATAGTTAAAGCTATGGTTTTCCCAGTAGTAATGTACGGAAGTGAGGGCTGGACCATAAAGAAGGCTGATCACCGAAGAATTGATGCTTTTGAATTATGGTGCTGGAGGAGACTCTTGAGAGTCCCATGGACTGCAAGAAGATCAAACCTATCCATTCTCAAAGAAATCAGCCCTGAGTGCTCACTAGAAGGACAGATCCTGAAGTTGAGGCTCCAGTACTTTGGCCACCTCATGAGAAGAGAAGACTCCCTAGAAAAGACCCTGATGTTGGGAAAGATGCAGGGCACAAGGAGAAGGGGACGACAGAGGATGAGATGGTTGGATAGTGTTCTCGAAGCTACTAACATGAGTTTGGCCAAACTGCGAGAGGCAGTGAAGGATAGGCGTGCCTGGCGTGCTCTGGTCCATGGGGTCACGAAGAGTCGGACACGACTGAACGACTGAACAACAACGAGAACAGAAATCGCACAGCGGCAGTGCGGCGGCAGTGGGAGGCCCCATTAGCTAAAGTGGTACCTCAGGTTAAGAATAGTTTCAGATTAAGAACAGACCTACAGAACAAATTAAGTTCTTAACCCGAGGTACCACTCTACTTCTAATGCATTTCAAGAAATGTAAACATTTATTGCTGGTCTTCATGTTATTATAGAATCACAGAGTTTGGGAGTGGGAAGCGACCCCAGGGTCATCTAGTCCAACCCCCTGCAAGGCAGGAATTTCAACTTAAGCATCCATGACAGATCCATCCTCTGCTTAAAAACTTCCAAGGAAGGCAAGACCACCATCTTCTGAGGAAGGCCATTGCAATTCTTCTTTTGCACCCTCTACTTGCATTATATATTCATGTTCTTTTTTGTTCCCCGCATTTGGGCAAAACTGCCATTTTCTGAAAGACTTTTTATTGCCTCTAATACAGGACTGATGTCAGGATGCTGTCAGCGGCTCCTAGCTGGTTGCCCAGTAAAGTATAAAGACAAGGAAAAGTTTCTTACCGTCCTTTTTTATTTTAATCTTTACAGAGAGAAGCTATAGAACCCAGTCTCTTGGATAATGGTGTTGTCCTGAGTGAATCTCCACCCCCCACCCCCGTATCTCCCACATCCTCATTCGTCATTATCATAATCTCTTCCATGGGTGCCGCCATGTGCCCTCTGTCTTTGAGCTCTTTGCTCTCCTACTTTTAAGGCTCGCCAGGTTCTGGGAGATGGAGGGTCTGGAATGCTTTCTAATGATAACGTGTCAGCTGGGTGTTGTTCTGGCTGTTCCATGATTTCCCAGCTTTTCCTCTAATCTGCCTCGGAGCTGCAACCTCCCTCAAACCCCTGTTGTAAATCTATACTGTCTTTGTCTTCCTGGAAGGGTCAGGATGGGGAGGCCGTCTCCACCATTCCTCCTCTGCCCAGTCCCTGACAGCTGAGGAATCTGCAGCCCTCCATATATTGTTGGATTCTAGCTCCCATCAACCCTGGTCAGTATGTCCCATGGTGAAGGATGGTGAGGGCTGTAATCCAGACACATCTAGAGGGCAACAGGTTCCCCACCCCCGATTAGAGTTTTATCCAATTAATCTGTGTACTGAACCAATTACAGTTGACCAACACAACTTACGTCCCACCAACCTGATTACTTAAATGTTAAGTAAGTGTTCTAGTAAATTGCTTAACTGTTCACGGCATATTTATGAGTGAGGAAGATGAGAGAAAAGCAGAATAAATTAGCCCCAGCACCAGCGACTCCTTTGGCCCCCACCTCCAGCGACTCTCCAGTCACCCCACCATATCTTGTGGTCACTTGCCACCAAGCCAAGAAACCTACCAGACATGTTTTTTGGCCAGCCATGTGCTTAGTAACTCCTCCCACAGACACACACCCAAATTATTCTGCTTAGACAGGAAGCTACATCAGATTTGGAGAGCCCCTGGTGGGCTGCCATACTAATCCATGCTAAGCAGCTAAGTTCAGCTTGGTTAATCACAAGTTGTACACACCTGGATCAAAGGTGCAGCACTGCAGTATTGGTGCAACTCTCATGCAGGCAGGGTCATGGTTAATGAAGCCTTTGGGGCAGAAGGAGACGTTTCCTTTCCCAAGCCAAATGCAGCTGCTTCTCTGCTCCCTACTGCCTCCCAGTGGCGTAGGAAGCCACTCAGGCACCTGAAGCGGCAAACATGACGTGCACCCGGGGGCCGGGCGTCGCTACGTAGTGCGCATGCACAGCGTCACTACATACGACGCATGCGTCATACGTAGCAATGCCGCACATGTGTTGTACATAGCAGGTTGCCGGTGGCACTGCTCCAGCACCGTATGGATGGTGTCTGGATCCTCTGCTCACGGCTGCAGCCGTGAACGGAGGATCCTCTACATGTGGCTGTAGCCGCGAGCAAAGGATCCCGGCACCATCCACACGGCGCTGGAGTGCCAGCACCGGAAAACCACATGCCTTGTCACCCCTGGAGACATGGCACTGGGAGCGAACCGCCCCCCCGCCCCCCATTGCTATGCCACTGCTGTCTCCCCCTCAGCTTTTAGAGCTACGTTAACAATGCAATTTGGTACAAGGATAGTTGGTGTCTGACTAGTTAACTCTATTGGAATAGCCTCTGCATTTTGCTTTCTGGTCTTAATGAAAACATATTGTACTAGTCATCCCCATATCGCAAGATGGGCAGGATGGGGGCTAGCACACACACATTATAGAGGAGGCACATCTGAGCTGAAAAGACGCTTCCCTGTCATAGCACATCCCATCCCCAAATGATAAAGATGTCTGCCATTCTTGAATAACTAGAAGCAGTGCATCACATACACTTGTGTGGACAGTAATATCTTTATGACTAATGTTTTATGAATAACTAATGGAATCAGGTCCAAAAATACCTATTTTTAAAAGTACACACATATCTATCTATCGATCTATTCCTGCTTTTAAAAACTTGCATTTATATTATGCCATTGAAACGCTTATCTTTTTCCTAATGTAATTTTAAAACTTCCTAATACGATTATATTATTCATTGTATCCTATTAGTGAAAACAAAATTACTTGTATGATCCTATTAGGGCATGACAGAAAGCTGCTGACATGATGGAAGGTCCTTAGAATTCTTCTGTCTGGATTCATGGTACCATTTTTCTTTATTACTACTGACATATATAGCCTATCATAACATGCTCACTAGTATAGATGTGCTGTGCATTTAGGGAAACAAAGGAATGGCTGTTAATTCTCCAGTGAGACTGTGCTACCCTCTCTGGTGTAATCCTGGGGAAATTGGGACGACTCATTGAAAGAAAGAGAAAAATCAGCTTACAATTGAGATGGTTGCAGTGAATAAATTTCTGTACATGGAGCTCTGGATAGATTCAAGGGTTTTAAGTATAGATGTTGCCCCATTTGAACTTCCAGGATCAGAAGTATGAGCTCACTAGAAGCTGATAATACTCACCTCATCTATAATGTGAGTACTATGCCTTCCAATTCTTCTCTGGCTCAGAATTGAATCCAAGCTAGAGAAGATTTGTCCACCAATCCCTGCTCCCAACCATCCTACAAAATGTCTATCTAATTTCTTTCTGCCTACCCACCCACAGATATCCCAAGCCTCTCCAATCCCATTACTGAAGACTTTAACATAGAAATTTTCCATGTAGCTATAAAAGACTCCCTAGAAAAGACCCTGATGTTGGGAAAGATGGAGGGCACAAGGAGAAGGGGACGACAGAGGATGAGATGGTTGGACAGTGTTCTTGAAGCGACTAGCATGAGTTTGGCCAAACTGCGGGAGGCAGTGAAAGATAGGCATGCCTGGCGTGCTCTGGTCCATGGGGTCACGAAGAGTCGGACATGACTGAAAGACTGAACAACATATTCTTGGAGCTCCTAGATGGGTTGATAATTAACTATTGTTCTCTGCTAGCACTGACATGGTGTTTAACCTTAGATCACACCTGAGAAAGTATTGAATTGCAAATCTCAATTTTGAAGGTATTTGCCTTGGGTCTTTTGTTCCCAGCCAGAGTGGGAGTAAGATGTGAAAATGAAGCTCACTCCAGGAGCTGCATAGCCTCAGGCTGGAATGGAGGCTGGAATGGGGTAGAGACAGGATTTTGATCTCATTCCTGTTTAAAGTTATCTTTAAGATGCTGAGTCTGTGCTGGACATTCACATGATATTGTGGAAGTGATTGTATGTATCATTTACTGGTTTGGGGTTTTTTTTGTTCTGCTTTGAAGAAAGTTCTGCTAGTAAAAGCTTTGAATCAAACTTGTGGGCCTGGTCAATGTTTTATTCCAAAAGGAGTCAGTTTTCTTGCATCTAGTCGCTTCAAGCTGCTCAATATTAATATCTGCAAATTTGCAATATGGTTTGCCACTGCTGGAGCACTGGTGTTTATAAGTGGTGTCAAAGGGAAGTGTGAGGATTTGGGGAAAATAGAAGGGTGATAGAACAAAACTGGGTCAGTAGGAGGGAGGAGGTTTAGGAGGTCATGGGCTTCTCAGTTTAGTTCCATAACTCTTTCTTGATTTGGGGAGAAAGTAGCTCTACTTATTTCTGAGCTGGCTCAGCACAAGATGGAGGGAAGTAACCCAATCTCTACCTTTAAGAATATTTGTTACGAGTGCTTTTTATGACAGATAACCCAAGTCCCATGCAAGCCTATTTGTACGTGCATGAGAAAACTAACAGACTCAAACTTGAAGTGCCCTTTAAGAAAGTTTCGTTGTGGTTAACTGACTGCATTGACCTGCATTTAGGTCCTTATGAGGTGCCAGCTCTTACCTGGATAATTCCTTTGAAACCTTCCAGCACTCTAGTTATCACCACATGACCAGCCATTGTCCGCATCCCTTATTCAGCCTGTCCAGCTTGGTGGCCAAAATCCCAATTGCATTCTCCATGTTGGAAAGGGAATCTGGTACGGCATCCAGTTCAGAGTGTTTGCTTAAAAAAAAAAAATAAAGAGCCCTGAGAGGTTTGGACTGAATTTTGGAGCCAGTCTTGTCACAGGAAGTTGGAGCTTGGTTTCATTTCCTCTGAAGCCTGCATCTGATGTTACGTTTGGACAATGTCCACTGCTCTATCTTTGTCTTTCCCTTTGGACACACTCAATCAGTTCACCCGGTGTCAGGTACTGAATCTGGGAATTATGCTAAGCTCAGCCCACGTGATCCAAAGTTGGAACCTGGACTGATTTGAACAAAGATAAAAAAATAAACCAACCCTCCAACAAAACCCACCCCGCCCCAGATGCAATTTCAAAGCCAGCTTCACACTGGGGTTTATTCCATTTCCTGCCATCGCCTAAATTCTGACACAGGTTTCTGCCAGGAGGGTCATGTGCCAAGGGAGGAGATTGTTGCAGCAGAAAAATTCTGCAAGCTCCATTTTGCCATGGCTATGGATGGAGCTGTGTTTTGAGGATTAGGTGATGATTCTGAAACTTCACAAACAGCCCTGCACAGCCCAAACATTCAATGATGTGCTGGCCAGGAAAGGATTCCTGCCAGCGTAGTTGGAATTTAGTGCCTTTCCTCTCATTTTGTCCAGCAATCTGAGATAGAGTACCTGTGCCTGAGAGGTGGGATTTAAAGGGACTCCTTCTCGTTTAAACCCAAAGATGTCTAATTCAAGTTCAATGTTTAGCTTTATAATAATAATTAAAAAAAACACAGCACTATGATGTAGCAGAATGACAGTCTGTGTTGAGGACTGTCATCCCCTCTTTTTGTCCTATGTGTTGCGTTTTATTTGTATGTTTTATTTGGATTGCGATGTTCATTTGTGCAAGTGGGATCTAAGAAGCAGGCAGGCAGGCAGGATGGATGGATGGGTGGAAAATTTACAAGCAAAGCATCCAGCAAATTATATTCACATCAGTGGTTGTTGGTGGGTGGACTGGGAGGGTGGAAGGCAAGGAGGTCAATGGAGCCAGAGCCAATAGCAGGCAGAGTTAGAGCCAATGAGATCTAATATCAGAACCTGGAAATTCTGACTTTGCCTTCATCCTCATTCCCTGCTCATCTCCACAGTGGAAACACCAAGGAAGAGGAAGCTGATAGCCAGTCTGGAGTGGTTGTAAGTAAGAACAGCACCAATTACTACATGGTGGTTATGGAGTCAGAAATATTACAGTTCTAGGAAACATCACCAATCCCCCCCCCCCAGGTTGAACAGCTTTATTTTATGCTTTTGCTGACAAGTCAAAAATCTGGACTTAAAAAAAAGTAGTTAACTGCCAGATATCCCCATTCTCTTCTGCGCTAATGTTTAATGATGCCATTCTCTAATAATAATGCATTAAGACGCACACTGAAGACAGCCTTCTTCATTTTCGCTTTGGTCTGCCTGGAGGACTGCTTGAATCTTACAGATGAAAGGCTAATACTTTTATCCTTTAAACTACTCAGTCAGCCCCTGAAACTAAAGAAAAGGAGAATAATTGGCACTTTGCAGAGTAAGAATAGAACAATGGCACTTCCCTTGGTGCTCAAATGCTATTTTGCATCTGTCTTCATATTCATTTCATTGTATGGACAAATTAAATAATGCTACCTAAAGAATTAAATTGCGCTCTGTGTGTGTATTCTTTAACATGTGTTAGGACTGGAATTAATTTTCCAGATGGTCATCATCCTTGCATCTCCTTGCACATGGAGAAAAAAACAACTTCATTGATGGGGACCCGTGACTGTGGGTCTGTGGATGAGGAAACTGTCATATCCACTTTATAAAGTTATAACTTTATGATGTTATAAAGACATCATGGGGTGCAGTCTTGGGAATATGCACTACACCAGGCCAGAATATTTGTCCACCTAAACCAATATTGTGTACTCTGAGTATGGCGGCAGCTCTCCAGGGTCCCAGAAAGGAATCCTTTTCCCATTTCCTGCAGTCTTACCCAGATGCATATAAAGCACGATGTCACTGAAGCATCAACTCCCCAATTAATTAAATGCTTCCCTCGCCCAAGACCTACAGAAATGAATGGGACTTGTGCAAGATCTGTTCATTTCATGGGACTTCGGTGGATTTTATTCCCAATAGATTGGGCCCATTGTCAATGAGCAGTGTCCAGAAGAACAACAACAACCGTGAATGCTTACGTATCTAAAACCCATTTCCTAAAATCAAGCCACGCTGTAGAAACATAGCCTAAAATGGGATTATAATTCCAGACAGCTGGATCCTAGGGGGCTGGCCATGTGGAGGCACCCTTTTAAAGGAGTCTGCCAGTTCCCTCATGATAGCCCTGAGGAGACTCTCAACCATTCGGCGCCATCATTCATCCCAAAAGGAGTGGGGCAAATATGCATCCCTCTCATCCACAAGAGCTCAGTTAGGGCGCAGTCTTTCTGCAGCTAACAGCTTGGTTTTTTTCTAGCACAGAGAAGCTGCTTGTGAAAACGGCACTTGCTTATATTTTTATTTTTATTCCTCCTTGCCCGTTTGCTGCAAACCCTTGAGCATCTGCTGGTTTGTCAAATGCACTTAGTTAAAATGGATTCACTCTTGCTGCGCGAGGGGACCGTTTAGGCAGGCTAGCTAGAGAAAATTAGTTTGACTTCACCAACATTAACTAGCCTGATAGAGCATAATTATGATATGCCTTGTGACAAGGGAAGTCACCTGGTGCAGGAACCTTGGGTGTACTGGTTTCGCTGTTTACTGTGCTCAGTTTTGAATAGGAGAAGATCAAACCGGTAAGAAATGCAGGGGTTTTAAAGGCACCACCAGAGCTCGTCACTTCAGTTTGCAAATCCTGTACATGCAAACTGAGAAGGGCTGTAGCTCAGTGGCAGAGCATCTGCTTGCAGGCAGAAGCTCCCAGGTCCAATTCCCGGAATTTCCAGGTAGGGTTGGGAATGTTCCCTGTCTGAAACCCAGGAAAAACTGCTGCCAGTCTGACTTCCGGCGGCGACGCCATCGCGGAGCGGTCGTGGGTTGCCTCGGCTGCGAGGCGACCCAGTCCGTCCCGGGGGTTGGAGCCCCGCTACCGCAAAGCGGGGCTCCGGTGGGGTGCGGGAAGAGCGTCCCGCACCCCGGGCTCCCCAGCTGTGCCCATTATGGCTCTGAACCCTTCCCTCGCTCCCCCTGTAAAGGGGGAGTGGGGGTGAAGGGACAACGGAGCCGGGCTATAGGGGACATGCCCCAACCGGGACGCAAAGCGGCGGTCACCCCCGCGACGAGTGTCAAAGTTCTACCTGTTATGTTCGGAACTAAAGAAACCCGGTGGTCGTGAGTATTTGATTGGACTACTTTCTGTGTTCTATTAACGATCCGGGGGACGTTTGGAAAGGAAGCCTGCCTCCCTCCCTTCGGGGGAAAGAAAATAACCAGTTTAAGAGGCTGCTGTTACAGAGATGGTTACAAAGTATCTGAACTTTAACAAGTGAGACTTTTTAGATCTCCCCTTGGGGAGCAAGTTTGTGGAAAATATCCCCTTTTAAAATTTTGGTCTTTGTGCCCTGGTTTCAGGGAAAATGGCTGCGAAAAGTTTGAGTTGAAGTGGAAAACTACTGGTACAAAAGGGAGAACATAGAAATAGAAACTGAAATTTGATACCCATCCCCTTTCTCAACATGTTGGACTTTGTTTTTGAACTTGTTTTGAACTCTGGACTAACGGATGAACAAAGGCTTACTATCTTGAAGCTGGAACTGCTTAATCGGAAATTGAAGGTCTTGAGTGGGGACATGAAAAAAAATTTACTTCCCACAGAGGAGGCTTTCCAAGTTTTTGACACCATGGAAGAAAACCTTGGCAAAGAGCTGAAAGGGATGTTTGAAGGATGGAGAGAAATGACAGGGCGACTCCGGGAAAAATACACGTCCTACGGGGGTGGCAGCCCCGGGACGGTAAGAACTGTTATATCCAGCCCCCGAGGTGTGAGCTCGGGAGTAAGGGACAAAGAATCAAGATTTCTACAAATAGAAGAAGAATGCAACATTGAAGCGGAGAAGCCGAAAGATGAGATGTGTACCTTGATGCTCGATGCAAGGTTTGTTGGGAACTGTGTCTGGATCTGTGGATGGATAAGAAAAGAGGAAAATTGGAAGATTGGTTCCGGTGATAGATGGAAATGGACAATGGACAGAGGGGGAGTAGGGTGAATTATTAAGTGTAAAATCTAAATGGTCTGTTATGGTAATCTGAAATCGGAGGGTGAAGACTGTAAGTTTTATTTTGTTCTTTTTTTTAATAAGAAAAGGGATATTTGGAATTTCATGTTATTAGCAGCAGTATAAGGGATAGAAGAAGTTAGTATAGATCTGTTATAAGAATAACTTGTTAAGATTTAAGGATTTATTATTAACTACTACAGAATAAGATGATTGTTTATTATTAGTTATTATTAGCTAATATTAGCTATTAAAGATTAAGATGATTGGGTATTATCAGCTATTATAGATTAAGATGATTGTTTCTTTAAATGAATTTAATTTTTAGAGAGACGTTGTTATTAAAGTAGATTATGGATTTAAAACCGAAGGTGAAAAGGCAGGGGAAGTCAACTGTCAAGATTCAGAAATAGAAATTTTTCTTTATGTATATGAATAAGAAGAAGAATCATGGCAATATTTGTATTTGTTTTATATTTGTAGGTGTGGGTGTGGGTATATGTTTCTTTATGAAAATGTCAATAAATTCTTATTAAAAAAAAAAAAAACTGCTGCCAGTCAGTGTTGATGATACAGAGCTAGATGGGTCAATGATCTGATTCAGTACCAGACATTCTATATTCTTAAAGCCTCTA
Organism: Lacerta agilis; assembly: GCF_009819535.1. Classification (NCBI taxonomy): domain Eukaryota; kingdom Metazoa; phylum Chordata; class Lepidosauria; order Squamata; family Lacertidae; genus Lacerta; species Lacerta agilis. Next base: position 13,261,699 of record NC_046322.1, on the reverse strand, counting down.
TTTATTGAGAAAGGTCTTGGCTCACTTCATGTGCAACAGGCCCCAGCTTCAACCACGGGCATCTCCAGGTAGGACCTCCTCCATGAAATCCTGGAGATCAACTGCCACTCACTGTGTTCACATACCATAGAATCATAGAATCATAGAGTTGGAAGAGACCACAAGGGCCATCCAGTCCAACCCCCTGCCAAGCAGGAAACACCATCAAAGCATTCCTGACAGATGGCTGTCAAGCCTCCGCTTAAAGACCTCCAAAGAAGGAGACTCCACCACACACCTTGGTAGCAAATACCATGTTTCTCTTTCTTGGTCATTCAGAGCTACAAAGTGGGAGGAAGCATACTCAGTCCCCTCGAAGTCCTTCAGCAATTGCTTCCATAGAAGGAAGGCTAAGTTCTATCCTATAACAAGAAGCCATCACATCTTAGGGATTAGATCCGATATGTGACTTAGATGCAGCAAATGGGTTACTGAAGTGAACAATTGAATGAGCCTAAGTACTAGGAATGCATTCAAACAGTTTAAACCCCTTTGCGTAATAATTATAAAAAGTAAGCATCGTTGCTGCTGTTAGGTACACAGCAAATGCTCTTATTCTTAATATATTGGAATGCAAGCCTGAAATTACTCAAGAGCAGGCCTTTAGATCTTGTTGAGATTCTCTCTTTAGATCAGACCGATGGTCCAACTAGGTAATTGTTTCAGAGATCATGCCTTATAAGCAAAAGATAACGGTCATAGAATCATAGAATTGTACTCTGCTTAAAAACCTCCAAGGAAAACTCTGCTTAAAAACCTCCAAGGAAGTTGGGCAGGGGGTGAACCATTGAGGAGTGATCAGATACATTTTAGAGGCTGGATGTGATATTGGCCAGATTTGTGTGGTGTGCATTTTTAGTCAATCGAAACAATAATCTTATATATGTGCACACATGTGTATGCGGGAAAGGAAAACTGAAAGAAGAATCATGGAGCTGTGTGCGCATTATGTGAAGTGGCCTAATGGCCTTACACCAGGGATGGAGAACCTGTGTCTGCCCAAAGATGTTGTTGGACTACAAATCCCATCATCAACTATCATTGGCCATGCTGGCTGGGGCTGATGGGAGTTGGAGTCCAACAAATATTTGGAGGGCTATAGATTCTCCATAATTTGTCCAGGTCCAGTTGCTGTTAAGTATAATTGTTTATTTGACACTGAAATGGGGGAATGTCTAAATGTGTATTACTGAAGGCTTTAAAGTGGGGAAATTCCACTGACATATACTAAGTGGTCTCTGAACTCCTTGATGGGTTGATAACTATTGTTGTTTTCTGCTAGCTAACACGTGAGTGTTTAACCTTAGATCAGGTTACAAAGGTATTTGGTTTCAAATCTCCATTTTGAAAGAGAGTTGCCTTTAGTCTTTGTTCCCAAGCTCTGTGGGAGTAAGATGCCTCTCCAGAAGCTCAACAGCCTTCCAACAAGGAATTCAGGAGAATAATATACAGCAGAATCATAGCATCACAGAGTCATAGAGCTGTAAAAGACCCCAAGGAGGTCCAGTCTCCTTGCAATGCAGTAATCTCAGCTAAAGCATCCATGACAGATGGCCATCCAAACTCTGCTTAAAAACATCCAAGGAAGGAGAATCCACTACCTCCTGAGGGAGACCGTTCCATGTCAAATGGCTTTTACTGTCAGAAAGTTCTTCCCGATGTTTAGTCAGAATCTCCTTTCTTGTAACTTGAATTTATTGGTTCAAGCCCTATCCTCCGGAGCAGGAGAAGACAAGCTTGCTCCATCTTTCACGTGACAGCCCTTGAGATATTTGAAGATAGCTATCATATCTCCTCTCACTCTCTTCTTTTCCAGGCTAAACATACCCAGCTCCTTCAACCATTCCTAATCAGGCTTGGTTTCCATATCCTTTATCACCTTGGTTGGCCTTCGCTGCATGTGCTCCAGCTAATAAACATTCTTCTTAAATTGTGGTGCCCAGAACTGGACACAGTATTCCATGTGTGGTCCGACCAAGGCAGAATAGAGTGATGCTATTACTTCCCTTGATCTGTACACTATACTTCTGTTGATGTCTTCTGTCCTCGCTTGTTTTTCCCCAACACCTGGTATTCAGAGGAACACTGTCCCTGACCATGGAGGCTGCATTCAATGATGAAAGAAATAGCCATTTATTATGAATTTGCTGTGTGGATTTCTGGCTACTGCAATTTACCATGCATGGTGCCCTATGGTATTGATTTCCAAAAGTTATTTATGCAGTGCTATGCTCCCCACCATCATCTGAAGTGGCACCACTGACATTAGGTTCCCAAGAAGTTAGAGAACCCCAACTTCTGGTTTACATTTTAACTGTTTTGGGATTTTTGGGACATAGGAAGCTGGCTTATACTGGCTCATTCCATTGGTCTATCTAGCTCACTATTGTCAACACTGACTGGCAGCAGCTCACCAAGCTTTCAGGCAGGGAAACTTTGCCGTCCCTACCTGGACATCCTGGGAATTGAACCCAGAACCTTCTGCATACAAGCCAGGTGCTGTACCACTGAGTTACAACCCTACCCAGATGTTTTTTCTTGTTCCTTATTCCTTTTCTCCAAAATTTATGTGCCAGAAAACTGCCCCAGGGAGCAATGAGTTACTGGCAAACTGTTCAAACTGATTTACAGAATTTTGCCAGGTAAATCAAACAGATATATCAAACAGATAGAGAATTACTGGGTTGGTTTTTTCCCCTTTCCTATTTATACTTTCCCCCTCTTTTAAATTAAAGATGGGGAGGGGGGAAGAGTGGTTAGGTAGCTGGCCTTTAAGCCTTCAATTAATTGAACAAAGATTTTAAAATTGTTCAATTGGTTTCATTAGGAAGTGTATAATAGAATAATAAAGTAAAACAAATGATATAAAGCAGACCCACTAATTAGCTCTACATGATTGATACAGCTTTGGTCTAGGCATTTGATCTTGAACAAAATGCAGTTCCTTGTTAAGAGGATTTTTAATTGATGTGCAAAGAGGTATTAGATGATGTTGGAAAATAATTACTCAAAAGCTATTCATGCATTTGGCTGAACATAACAAATGAAGTTTGGGCACAGGATTTGGCGGAGTGGACACGTACTAATTAATAATGAGAAGAACAAGCATCTTCCAGTAGTTTTTAACCCAGTCTTTGCTAGGAGAATGCCTAGCAATTATGCACCATAATGAGGTTGTCATCTAAACAAAATCAACATTACTTAGATGTCAGGCGAGATTGCTAAAGCTGGAACCTATGGAAGATGCTCTCCTCTCTTTGCAGATGGCTATGTGGTATTAATCAACAAAAATGTTGCTAGTCCTCCAGCTGTCATTAAAATGCTGGTTGAAGGAACGGCACTGCCACTTTGCTTGATTTCAGAGGTTAAAACGATGCTATCCTGTAGCAGAGGTGGTTTTGAAGATCCCAAGATACATGCAGTGGGAAAAAAACATCATTATTCAAGCCCCTGTTACCTTGAATTCTCATTTTTATGCTGTGAACCGCCCTGAGACCTTTGGATGAAGGGAGGTATACAAATTTAATAAATAAATCAATTTGCCCTAATCCACTGTGCCCTCCAGTTTGGCTGTCCTTTAGTACAGACCCAGGTCACTGAGCCTGAGCTTCCATGAACCACCATTGGCAGCAACAGCAGCAGATACCCTGTATGGTTATGATAACATCTTATTCGCTTGTTGATCAATGCTGTTTTAAATGTGCATTTTATATTTGACTTCCTTTAATATTGTTTTCTTTTGAAATGTTTTCAGATAAAAATATTAACTTTGCTCTACTGAATGGGCATTCTGCAGTTGACTCCCTTTGTAACTTTTTTTTTAATCTGTAAGATAATATTTTGGTTTCCTGTTAATTGCGTTGCTTTATAATTGACTTCAGTAATATTCAGTAATGTTTTAATGTGTTTTAAACTGCTTTGAGATTTCCCCCCTCAAAAATATAAAGTGATATAGAAATAATAATAATAATAATAATAATAATAATAATAATAATAATAATAAATTTGCACCCTTGTTCATTGGCATCTGTGGTGGTCCCCTCCAGAATTGCTGCTGTTGTTCTGGTTCCCTTTCCCTAAAATGAATCATAGTTCCCACTAATGGAAAATTAGTTTAACAGTTCATCAGTTCAGGTATACAGAAATGTTTTTACAAGCATTATTATTATTTTAAGACATTTATATACTACTTAATCGTTTGCATTTTTAAGCAGTGTACATAAAAACATTCCATGGAAAATGGGACGATAAAACAAAAGAATAATAATAAAACTGACACTACCTTAAAATGTCTGATAGAACAAGAAAGTCTTAGTCATGTGCCTGAAGCTCAGCAAGGAGGGTGCCTGTCTAATCTCAAGTGGGAGGGAGTTCCACAGGTTTGGGTCCACTACACTGGATGCATGGCTTCTAGTAGTTACCAAATCATATATCTGACCATCAACAGAAGCTCCCCCCAATACCTCACTGATCATGCTGGGATATGAAGGATCGGATGAGCCTCAAATATTCTAGACTCCTGTTGTTAATGCAAGAACTCCATGCTGCAAAAGTTTGGTACAGATCCCACTCGTGTCTGTGCGTTTGGTGGGTGAAGGCATATGAAATATTGAGCAGTTGCTGGAAAGTAATGCAGCTTATTTTCAAAAGGTTGTGGGGGGGGGGTTAAAAATGACAATATAGAAATACAATTCTTGATGGTTTACTTCCTTAATGTATTTGTACCAAATCCCCGCTTGCCACCCCCTTCTCTCTCTTTTTTATACATCTGCTCTTAAAGTGTTTATTCTTCTTTCAGTAGGTCTGAAAAAAATTCTTGATTATATTAAAAGCAAGTTCCAGTAGTGTAAATGGTAAAGGCAATGTACTCTGTGTGTGTGTGTGTGTGTGTGTGTGTGTGTGTGTGTGTGTGTATTAGCATGCCAATCACTATGGAAACTCACAAGCATTTACAGAGCTGGAACACTGATTAATACCTGCTGATTATTTTGACATTATAATGCTCCAATTTAAATGTAAAGAACTTCTTCATAACAGCAAACTGTAATTTGCCCGGATGAAAAACTGAATTTTCCACCCAGAGCAAAAATTGGGCCCATTTTATTAGCAGATGGCTGAAATGCAAGACATGGCTTCATATTGAAAAACAACTAAAACTGGATTTCATATATGCATCATATGCATCCATACTCTGCTTTAAGAAAACAACTGAATAAGGTTCCTTCATTGCCTTGCCTTGCCTTGCCTTGCCTTGCCTTCTGTTGATTCACATTTGTTCTAGAATGAGAAAGGGTGCAAAATTGTGGCTCTGATAATATATATCACTGCTGAGTCCTCAGTGTTTAGCAAAGACTACCCAATATATGTTTCAAATAAATAAAAGTAAACACCAATGGCCTTCATCCCCAGAAAGAACTTGGGTGTGGAAAAATGCAATCTTTAGGGCATCTAGGATGAGATTCCTGCATTGCCGGGGGTTGGACTAAATGTCCCTCGAGTCCCTTCCAAGTCTACAGTTCTATGATTCCATGAAAAGTAAGTTCCAATTAGTTCAATGAAACTTACCCACAGTTACAGAATTACTGATAACAATTTAACTTCAAAGTAGAGGATTGAGAAATTTTGTTCAGGTCAACAAAATTCATTTTTCTTTCTTTCACAAGATTTATGTACCGGTTGATTGTAGTAAAAGAAAAAAAGAAAAAAAGACTGATTCCTCCATCCTTAATCAGTAAGCAAATAATCAGCTGTACCAAATGTCTCAAATGGAAATCCTATATACCTGTCAAAGTTGGGCCTGTGATGACCAGTGGTTTGCCTTGATAAAATGACCACACCTGTTTTCTGCATAAGGTTCTCCACCTGAAATGGAGTGGGAAATGTTATCTGGCAGGGCAAAGCTCTTGTGATGAATTTCCCGTATTCTTTGAATAGCAGAGGAAAGGAAGCAAGAACAAAATTATGTTCATATTTCTGTCTGCGGTATAAATCTCACTCCTTGCTGAGCTCCAGCCTGGGTTGCACAGTGGGATAAAGGTGTCAGAGTTCACCCTCTTCATTTCCTGTTTCAATAACCCGATTATTGACATACTAATCTGTCACAACGGTCTACAGCTTAGTTACCAAACAGGGAACGTTCAAATCAAGCAGCGATTAATGCATGACAAAGTGCTTCAGGTAATTCGGCAATAAGCACCACATCACCTAGAATTGTAATACATTTTTTTTAATAGCTAAAATTGGGAAAGGGTGGGAGACAAGAGATCTGACAGGCTGTTGTCGGGTGCAAGGAACAAGAACAACAGAAGCACATGCTATTTTGGAGAGGTGGCCCAGGAATCCCTATTAAGGAGAAATCAATGGCTACCCATCTTTCGAGCCGAAGCTAGGAGCGGCGTGACAAGGGCATCACATTTTTCCTAATCAAGCAGATTCCGCAGAAGCCGGGAGTCTAGCTGAGCTTGCTATATGCAGCTGTAGTGTGGCTGCTACTTAATGGAGCAGGTCATAGTTATAACACCCCAAAGAAATCAACCAGTCTCAGCCCGAGGAACACAGAAGATATGTTGAAAATCCAACTGCTCTGTATTAATCACTTCCATAGGTCAGCCACAGTCTGCAGAGGGAGGACTGTAAGCAATAATAAAACAGTGTCAACTTCTGGCTGGTGACTCAGATCTCACTCTCACACACAGTTTGAGAATCAAAAAAAGCTGTTCTTTATGGGATCATAGAATTGTAGAGTTGGAAGTGACCCCAAAGGACCATCTAATTCAACCCCCTGCAATGCAGGAATCACAAATTATCCCTAACAGATGGCCATCCAACCTCTGTCTAAAAACCTCCAATGAAGGAGAGTCCACCACTTTCTGAGGGAGTCCATTCTATTGTTGAACAGGGTTTTACAATCAGAAAGTTATTCCTAATATTTAGTTGAAATGGCCTTTCTTGTTATATGAACCCATTGGTTTGGTTCCTACCCTCTGGAGCAGCCTTTAAAGACCACCCCATGCCCATCTTCTTTATGCAGCAGTGGTGTGTTTTACAGGAGGAGAAGGAATCCATAAGGTTCAGAGTGGTGGACATGATTCTCCACACCCATTATGCCTTCACATAACTCCTGTGAAGGACGTGAAGATGAGGAAGAGCAACTTGCCCAATCACAATAAGGCTTGAAGTGCACCGACACACACACACACACACACACACACAGTCTCTTAAGCAGAGATAAGGACCATGGACAGCTCTCAACCTTCCCTGCTGACTGGGGCTTCCTCTCCTGTTGCAACTACAGAGGGGTGTTGTCCCAGTAGCCACCTGAGACCCTTTGTAGGTGAACATTCCCAGTCAGTCCTTCAACTAGACCTCAAGGCAGCCAAGTAGGAAGCATGGCCCCTCCACCCCCCACCCCCAGTGCTTACCACACACGGTGATTTCTACAAGGCAGCTCTTGAAGACTGTTTGGAGGGTTTAATGGGTTCAGGGAGCAATAGGTGGCCAGGAAAGTGGCAGGCAGGAAGGGAGGGATGCACCAGATGCAAGCAGACTGCAGCATCCATACCGGCTCCCCATGATATGAGCGCACCCCAGAATCAGCTGTAACAGAGAGGGCTGTACCACAACAGTAACTGTTTAAATTGGGCCTTGGCATCACTGCAAAAATTCATGGCTCCAGGTTCTTCTGGAAATCCCACGTGCATAGAGAGAATAATTTTGTAAGCTACTTTTCAAGAGTTTCGAAGGAAGGAAGGAAGGAAGGAAGGAAGGAAGGAAGGAAGGAGCTAACCAACATGGATTTATCTTCATCTTTAATTTTGAAATTTGCTAATCAGGCTCTCTAAGTCTCCCACCCACCCAGTCTTATTGTGTCCTGTTTTTCTCAGTTCATAGAGGCACATCATAACAAGCAATCAATAAAAAGCATTTATAGCAAAAAGCACGAGAAATTAAAATAACTGCCAAGCAGAGCCATAGCTAGGTGATCTTGCGCCCCTGGCAGAACCGTCCAGATTGCACCCCCTAGCCACAGACAAATTAGCTCTTCTTTCCACCTCTCCTCCACCTACCCACCCCTCCACCCATTCAATTCACTCTCTATTAAAAATCTTTTCTTATGAGGCACTAATCAATATTTATATTTATGGACATATTTTAAAGCCAATTTTGTGTGCGCGCCCCATTGTCTGCACCTCTGGCGGGAGCCCACCTCACCACCCCCTAGCTATGGCCCTGCTGCCAAGCATCATCGTGAAACACAGATAGTTCACCACAGTGAAGTGTGGGTTTTTAAAAAAACATAATAGGCAATTTGTCCCTTTTGAATTTGTTGCCTTATGGTCATTACTATTCTTAAAAAAAAAACATAAATCTAAAACATGTATGTTATTTAATAAAATTAATTTAGTCTTTTATTGCAAACATTCTTGTTGCACATAATGGACCTGTTTTCTCCTTTTGACAACCTATGCAAGTTTAAGCTTTTCTTCATGTTAGCTGCCATTGTCTCCTAGACTCATACAAAAATACCTGTTTGTGTTTGCTAAGTTAGAGGGAGTGCTCCCACAAGTGGCAGTGGCATGGTATTTGGCTAAATCTCAGGTGCCTCTGTGCATGTGCAAAGACACATGCTTACTTTGGTCAGAATTGAGTATACACTTCCAGAGATAATGCTAAATGCATTGATTTTGGTAAATGAGCAACCATTCTTTCTTTGGCGATCACTCATAGCCGAGTAAGATTGTCTTCCATAAACAAGGTTTTAACCATGAGTCTGCAAGTGACTGTGGAGGCCAATTCTGGATCCATGCATCCTTCCACAGTGGGGACATTGGTTTCCTGGCGGGAGTTGATCGCGGTGTGGATTAGCCAATCATGCCTTCCTCTTAGCACGTTTTTCCCTTGCGCCCTGAGTTCGAGCATCTTCAAAGCCCACGACACCTTTGGTAAAGGCTGTTCTCCAACTGGAGCTTTCGCAGACCAGTGTTTCCCAGTTGTCAGTGTTTTTACTACATTTTTTAAGATTTGCCTTGAGACAGTCTTTAAACCTCTTTTGTTGATAACCAGCATTACGCTTTCGGAATATAGTAGTTGCTTTGGAAGATGATAATCAGGCATCCACACAACATGACAAGTCCAACGAAGTTGATGTTGAAGAATCATTGCTTCAACACTGGTGATCTTTGCTCCATCCAGTACACCGAGGGCCATCATAATTTATGTCCCAGCCTTTTTAGACTCATCTACCCATGTACTAACTTAAACCAAAGAAGTGGATTGGTTGCCAGATGTGAAATATATTGCCATTATTTTCAGCTCTCCTGGCCCACTAAAAGGAAAGCAGAGCAATACGTTTGGCTGCAGAAGTAGCCAGAAGGAGGTGTACAAGATGCCATCCAACTGCCTTAGGGACTCCACTCTGGATTTGTGTAGGGTTTACTCCTGAGCCTTCTCTTCTCCTGGGGATATCCTGCAAAGCAGCGGAGGTTTTGGATCAGAGTTTTCCTTCTCCTAGATGAGCTCCCTCCCCAGGTTGACAAGCCCCATCTACTCCTCACTTCCCTCTATAGCACATGCAGAAACAGGTGACTATGGGTAAAAAAAAAAAATTCCTTTGGAAAGGTGTTTGGACTGACTGTTTATGGTGTGGTGTTGCTTATTAATTTTATGTCATTTTTTAAAAAATTATCTAACCTCTTTTATTCCCCAAACCACTTGATTTCCTTAAGACTGGAAGCCTCTTGGGAACAGGTCTATTAACTTTTAGAAGCACTGTTGTAAGCCGCTCTGAGTCCATGAGCTCAGAGTGGGATATAAATCAACCCAATAAATCAATCGGTCTCCTCTTCCATTGCTGACAGGCCAATGCAGTTCTTAGCTGTATTTTCTTTTCTTTTTTTAATGGGGAAAATACACTTCAGGTTATGAGTATCTGCAATTTTTCCAGGGTGACACAAAGTGAGGGGTGAGCAGTTGCCAAATGGACCTTTTGCTTGCAGGACTGGCTTATAATAATACGTACTCAAGGGAGCAGAGCAGCAAGTTGGCCAATCATATTGATGCCCAGGAGGAAGGATCACATGGTCTTATGGATCATGGTCCCTGCTCCCTGTTCATCTTTTGTGGTGCTCTTGTTCAGAACAACCAGAAGTGAAGCAGGGAGGCTGCAGTGGCAATGATGCAAGACTGTTAGGATTGGTAAATATTTTAGAATGGCAAGCAATCTGCCTTCCCTCCATGCCTGCAATTCCATGAACGATTGTAAACTGTACTCAAGATAAAAAGGGGGGGGTCGTGATGACTAGATCAAGCTGCAGAAACTTAACTAACCCTGTGGAAGTTTCCCTCACTTAAAAAAAAACCCAACAACTATACAGGAAGATTCCACTGGAAGACAAGTTCCTAAATGGGTTGATTTTAGGAGGAACGGAAGGAAGCTTGTACTAGACAGTTCCAACTGGCAAACTGGAATTCATTTAATTTCTTACTCGCCATTTTGTCCTATAAACTCAAATACTTATTAGCACTGTAAATATGCCTTTTAACTGGCTGGCTGACAGCTCACATGTTTCCTGCGTTATCTCCTTAAACATTTATGAGTGTTCATGAATATGCAAAATTCTCAATCTAACGCCTGCAAAATGGCTGCAAGTACAAATGCTGCGTTAATATTTCATATAGCGATGGAAGCAAATCAACAATCATAAATTTTGAACAAATATGTTGCTTCATTAATAACTAATGAGCCAGTAGCAAGTGAGCTTGTGATTTGGCATTTAATACTAAAAGTGGTGTTTAAAAAGAGCTTATGCGCCAGCGTGATCATTCCTTTTAAAAGGCATCGCACAGAACCACCGGTTGGGTGGGGAGAGCGTAGAACAAGCAAGTGTAGTGACTTCTAAAAATTGGCGCTCCTGCAGGATGTACCCCCTTAATATAGCTGAAAAACACAACTCAAGAAAGTTATTGCTAGATCTACAAGAATAACTTTCATTCCCAAGTTTTTGTGCTATCCTTTTGCATTGTGAGGGGCGCTCACTAAAGATTTCCCCTGACGTACTTCCTGTAGACTGAGGCAAACGAAACTGGGCACAGTTATTAGTCCTTCTCTACATAGCTACCAGCAAGAGTCACACACTTCTCCCATCGCTTTATGCAGCTGTGGAGACCTTGTCTGCAGAAGTCTGCAGGTTGTGTCAGAAGCCACAACTTGACCTCAGAAATCAGCATTTCATCATCTGGAAAAAGCTCACCCTTCAGAAATAACTTCATGGTTGGAAAGAGGTGGAAGTCCGGTGGTGCAAGGTCAGGAGAATAAGGGGGATGAGGAAGGATTTCATAGTCACAGGACCGTAATTCCATCTGAGCAACATGCCAGTTGTGAACCGGGGCGTTATCCTGCAGGAGGCAGACACCTTTGGTCAGCATACCATGCCTCTCGATTTTGATGGCCTTCCGCAATTTCTGCAGCAGTGAAGCATATTATGTCCCAGTAACTGTTGCAAGGAAATCCATCATCACTTCTCCATGCTGGTCCCAAAAGACCATGAGCATGACCTTGCCCGCTGATGGTTGGATACGTGCCTTCTTTGGAGGTGGTGAGGCAGAGTGCTTCCATTGTTTGGACTGGGATTTAGTCTCTGGGTCATAATGATGGACCCATGTTTTGTCCTGAGTAATTAATCTGGCGAAAAAGAACATAAGAAGAGCCTGCTGGAAAAGGAGAGTGGCCCATCTAGTCCAACCTCCTCTTCCCATTGTGGCCAACCAAATGCAATGGGAAGCCTACAAGCAGGACCTGAGTGCAACAGCACTCTCCCCGCTTGTGATTCCCTGCAGCTGGCCTTCAGAAGCAGAGGGGCTTCAACACTGCAATTTCTACCTTCCCAAGGAAGCAACTTCTGTAGAATGGGTGTGCAAATTACATGGGTGTCCTCAATATAAAACACTGCTGAGAAGCTTTTGTGCAGAAACATCAAAGATAGCAGACACACCCTGGCCCCAGCTTCACCTACCATGCACGCTGAGGCTGCCTTATCAGGGAGAGCTCAGGACTTAAAAGGCTGCCACAACAATCATGGAGCTGTCCCAACTTGTAACCAACCCAAATAAATGCTGCAGGTCATGCTGTGGGGGAAGGAAGATGGTGATCTGTAAGTGGGGTTTTTTATCTTGATTCCCTTGTAATGGTTGGATCGCCTACTGCTAAGGTTTAGTTTTGTTATGGTGGTGGGGTGCAAAGAGAATGGCCCGATCTTAGAAGCTGGTAGATACAAATGACTCACTGGGAGTCCTTCGGGAGCTTCTGATTTGCCCTAGTTGCTCTGTGGGATGCAGAGATTACTTGGGTGGTTGACACAAGATCTCGTAAGTGCCCTCACCCAGAAGACAGAGCTTGTTCCACTCCTTGGTTTAGCCAGGGAACCAGGAGCAATGAAACAAATGGCTGCTCCTAGTCTCTTCCAGGCCAATCCCCTGCAATAGAGGAATCACAGCTAATAATATTTTAAAAAACTTGTTACCATGCAACTCCAGGCATCTTCCTGCATCCATTTCATTCTGGTTTCCAACCCAGTTTTCCCCTGGAACTTCTTTGAACCTCGGCGATTTTCAGTACCAAAAATTATGGTCTCTTGCTGGACTGAGATAGGGAATTGGGTTCACACTGCTTCTTTGTTCATTTCCAGAAGGTGCTGCTAGAGGACTAGAGTTGCGCCCCATGACCACAATCATGTGATATGTTCCATCACTCAGAGGTCTATGTGAAAACCTGCAGAGTGTTCTGCTTTCCATTTCATTGGAAGACACCACAAAGACAAATCCGACATGGACCTTACCCAAGTATATATATGTAGTTTAACCCCATCTTAATTTTCTTAATTAGCATCAAGGTTGTGTTTTAGTACCAAATCAAATGCGACAGCAGCCCTGAATCTTCAGTAATGGAATCCCTCATGGAAAGGAACTCTGGCAAATGATGCCTCCATGAACCTACTGAGAAAAATCTTGTTCCAGCATAATTTGCTTTAAATCTATAATTACTTCGATTGTGATTAAATTACAGTCGGTCTTGGTGTTTCTCCTACATGGTAGCTATTCTCATCTACAATTAGGTGGAGGAATGATGCTAACTGCACATTTCTCCGCTGTACCGACTGTGATGCTATTGTCCCCTTTTGAGCATACATAATGAAAGGGTTTATTCCTCGTCTTGTGGAATTTCACCCACCAGGTGGAGGGAGTCCCCCCCCACACACACACCCTATTATTACTGAGTCAGCATAAAGAGATTCGCCATGGAACTGGTGTGGTGGATGAGAGACCAAGTTATCACTCAGGAAGTCCCCCAGTTCAAAGTCATTTATGCTTCAGAAACTGCCCAAGTAGATAACTGCCGTGGTGCTGCCTTTGAAGATGGACTGGAGAATTCAGTTGGCTAGCAGACCCAGATAATCAGATTCTATTACAAAACATATCACGTTCAAACAGGGCAGAAACAACAAGTCAAATTCAATATTACAATGAAATGATATAATCATACTTAATAAATAGCAAATAATATCTCAAGAACCTGCCTGCTTCATCTTCTGAGTCCTGGTTTCATGTGCATCCTTGTTCAGAAATATGGCGAATGGGTATTTACACCAGGGCCTTTTCAGATGGGGTGGCCAAGATCTGGAGCACTCTTCCAAGGGATGCTCACCTGGCTCCTTCACTGTTTGCTCTTAGATGGGCAACAAAGACTCTTTGATTTCAATGAACTTTTGCAGAGTACCATCCTTCGCAGCGTTGCTTCCTGTTGTTGTTGCTGCTGCTGCCACCTTTTTAAAACGTGGTCTATTGGTCGGCTTTACAAATACATTTGCTTTACTTCTGGTTGTTGGCTGATTCACTTGCTTTACTTCTGATTGGCTGTCTCAGATATTTCACAGCAAGGCAGGACATAAAACCCGCCCCGAGTAAATAATTAATAAGAAAATGCAAATATCGCATTGAGCCAAAATTTTTGCTTTTTGGTTTGACAGAGCATCAAGACTAAGCTATTCATAGCTGTCAGAGATGAACTAAGAGGTGGAAATCAGGGAGTAAAGGTGGAGCCATGGTTAAGAGTTGCCCACCTCAGGTAAGTCTGATTGGAAGCAGGCCAGGTGAATCACACAGAGACAGAGGGAGTGTCATGCTAGGCTGGAACTGTGTGTGACTGTCCCATGTGGTGAACAAATAAACTGCAGGTGGCAGCTTTTTCCTTGAAAAACATTCAGGCCCTGGAATGACTCCATTCATTCTGGCTAGCCATTGGGTCCTCCTGGATGAAGTATAAGAAGGCTTCCTCTTCCACTTGAGCCTTGCTTGAGCCTCAAGGTGTTCCTGAGCCCTGGCATTGTTGTCTGTTCTCCGGTCCTGAATTGCTCCTTGATTCTGTCTCTTGGCAAATCCCAAATTACTCATTTTTCTTCATTTCCCAGTCCTAGTTCACCTCAGGCCGCTTCCTCTGGCCCAGCTCTGATGACAAGCCCCCTCGTGTGGATGGACTACACAGGAATCCTTCCTAAATTTAATGTATCTCTTTAATGGGTTGTTTCGATTCATACTATGATTTCTTGATTTCCGTTCTCTCATGACACACTAGCATGCCTAGGTTGGTAGCCTACTCTGCAGATCACCATCTTAAAGGCCATTGCCTACATTCAGCACAGATGCACACCTGCCACCTCAGATTACACTGCTTCTTTTCAGACCAAAAAAATGTTCTATTTTCCAAAGGCCCATATAAACAGTTGGATGTCAAAGAACAGAGCTCCACAGTAAATGTCTGGAGAAATGAATCGAGGTCATGAAGATCAGTTGTTTGAACCTGTTGATTTGCTTTAGGGTGATCAATGCACAAACAAGCTTGTCTTTTACCTCGGTGTGCGTTTTAAAATGCAGGCCCAAACAGCAGCACAGACTTGTTAAAAATCTCCAGATACTGTCAGAAAGGCCTACATTTTATGGGCTTAGGTTTGAAGGCAAAAGGTTTTCTGCTTTTTTGTTTTGTTTTTTTTTGACGAGGTGTATGAAAAGCAAGCTCATAAATTGTTCTATAAAGTATAAACTCATTTTTTTAAAAAAAAATCTCCTTTGGAAACTCAACTTTAATAATAATAATAATAACACTAAGCCAATCTCGTTAGATCTGTCTCATATATTTATGTGCCTGGCTTACTTTCCACACAACTTGTAATTATAGAATATTATTTCTTTTTTTGGTACGTTTTAAAGCTATGTTGCCACCAGGTTCTGACATTTTAATTTAAGCAGAAGGTTGCGGGGTATTTTTTCTTTTCTTTTTCTTTCTTTCTTTCTTTTACGTTTTCTATTTTAGTAGAAAGGCAAACACATGAACTCATTCCTGTTGCTTTATTCCAGAATTAATTTTGTTCTAGTTCTACTGATAATTTTAGTTTAGGTGCTAATTATTGGCTTGTAATTATATAACTAAATTATAAAATGTTTTTTGGAAAAGATCTGAAGAGCAGAGACATTCCATGCTCAGAAACTGAGGTGTGTTTACTATGTCAAAAAATTTTTTTGTTAACAACGCGTGACCACACATTGGATGATAGGCCTAGTGTCACAATGCTTGGGCAGATGTTGAGTGCCTAACATGGGCATAATTATACTTTTTCGAAACCACTTCTGAGGGCTTGGAATTGGGAAGAGAAATTTCATGCTGAGCAACGGCAGAGGCCGCCATTGGACCCCCCACACACACACACCACCCCCTCTGTGACGCTACGTCAGGGCCCTGAAGCATTTTGTGGAATGAATATGGTAGCTGCTGTTGCTGCCTGCCTGAGCACTTATTTCAGTGTGGGGAAATAAGATCTTGACTAGACAAGCAATGCCTTATATCAGGGTGAGGAACCTTTGGCACTCCAGATGTTGCTGGACTACAACTCCCATCATCCTTGACCATTGGTTATGAAGGATGGGGTTGGCGGGAGTTGGAGTCCCACAGTATGGTATGGAAGGGGAAACTAGAATTGAAAGCCTGTAGCAGAAATAAAAGCAGCATTAGTGAGCTAGGACTGCTGTGTGGTCACTTATAGACAACAATCTACTGCAGTCTCTTTCATTAACAAACACCCATATCCTTTTTTAAAAAGTTGTGCTTAGTGCATCACTACTGTCACGTGTCCTTGACAGCTTAGCTGGGGAGCCACAGCTTTGGTCAGTTGGCCTGCAGTTCCTTCAAGTTGTTACATTTTCAATAAATATAACCATCATGCCGTTTCCGAGTGCTGGGTGCAATGTTGACATCCCCCAATGTTCAGACATTCGCAGTCATATATTTATAGAGAACAGCTTTAATATTTCTCATTATTGATGGACATTGTCACTGAGCACTTGTTTGTTTGCTCTGGATGAACAAAATCATGTCCACAGCAAACAAACAAACAAACAAATAAACAAATCTATATCTATCTATCTATCTATCTATCTATCTATCTATCTATCTCATACCACAGCTATGTGGCCAGAAAATGACAATGCAGGCATCATGAACACCAGTGTCACTCAAGACCAAGCATCCCCAACCTTTGGCCCTCCAGATATTTTGGACTACAATTCCCATCATCCCTGACCACTGATCCTGTTAGCTAGGGATCATGGGAGTTGTAGGCCAAAACATCTGGAGAGTCACAGGTTGGGGATGCCTGCTCTAGACCAGCAATTCACAAAGGATGTGATGTGCCACAATGGCGTGGCAGGAGAAGATGGCAAGTGTGGTGGGAAGATTCAAGGACACTCAAAGAGACATCTAAACATTTCATTGTAGTATTATAATATAATATAATATAATATATTACAGTATCAAATCATTTTTTTTAAATTTTCAGAACGTGGACAGATATCATTCTAAAATGAGAGCACGGCCATCAAGAGATTCTGCAAGCTCACTCTTCTCATTGAGTTTGTATACATATTGGTACTTAAGGTACATATGTAAGAGGTTCATTTATAAGTATATTTTGGGAATGATTCATGTTCTTATGGAGTTGCATGGCTTTGAATTTTCTGGATTTCACGTGATCATATTGTAACATAGTTGTGTTCTATGTTATAAATCAAGCACTTCTAGGGGTTGTTTCTTTGTGTTTTCCAATGTGGTGCAAGCATATTTTTATTCTGAAAATGTGGCCCAGAGAAAAAAGATTGAGGACCATTGATCTAGACTGTATTTGTTGTTGTTGTTTAGTTGTTTAGTCGTGTCCGACTCTTCGTGACCACATGGACCAGAGCATGCCAGGCACTCCTGTCTTCCACTGCCTCCCACAGTTTGGTCAGACTCATGTTAGTAGCTTCGAGAACACTGTCCAACCACCTCATCCTCTGTCGTCCCCTTCTCCTTGTGCCCTCCATATTTCCCCAACATCAGGGTCTTTTCCAGGGAGTCTTCTCTTCTCATGAGGTGGCCAAAGTATTGGAGCCTCAGCTTCAGGATCAGTCCTTCTAGTGAGCACTCAAGGCTGATTTCCTTCAGAATGGATAGGTTTGATCTTCTTGCAGTCCATGGGACTCTCAAGAGTCTCCTCCAGCACCATAATTCAAAAGCATCAATTCTTCGCTGATCAGCCTTCTTTATGGTCCACCTCTCACTTCCAGGCATTACTCCTGGGAAAACCATAGCTTTAAGTATACGGACTTTTGTTGGCAAGGCGATATCTCTGCTTTTTAAGATGCTGTCTAGGTTTGTCATTGCTTTTCTGTATATAAACTTTACATAAAGCAGGAACTGAATGGCGTTCAATGGCTTCCAGTAGATTCCAAGATAATTTTTCTACATTGGCATCACATAGATATAGGGAGTGCTCCAAACAACCTGTTTATCCTGATTTTCATTTGCAAAATTTATGCAGTATGCCTGGCATTTATCAAACATTTGTTCTGATTTGTTTGTGGGATGGTTATGTGACAACGAACATTTATCCTGAATTGTTTGCACGGTGTTTACACATCTTCCAATATGTAGGCTTTCTCTGTGTACAGGGTGAGGACCAAATAATTAACTCCACGGGGAGTTTCATCTGGGAAATGGGAAAACCGGGAAAGGATTAACCTGCTTCCACTGCAGTCCCAACCCAGACCTCCCCTCAAGTTGCAAACACTATGTTGTTTAGGGAAAGTGGATAGTGGCATTTTTATTTCCTGCTCTCATATGAGAACCCAATAAAGCTTTAAGCACTGAATGTGCTTTCATAAAATGGTGTGGTGGTTTTAGTTTCAGAAAGGAATTAGTCAAATTCATGGATGGTAAGGGTATCAATGGTTACTAATTACAAGTAGGTAGCCGTGTTGGTCTGCCATAGTCAAAACAAAATAAAAAATAAAAAATTCCTTCCAGTGGCACCTTAGAGACCAACTAAGTTTGTTCTTGGTATGAGCTTTCGTGTGCATGCACACTTCTTCAGATATGCACACAAAAGCTCATACCAAGAACAAACTTAGTTGGCCTCTAAGGTGCTACTGGAAGGAATAGTTACTAAGTTATGTTGACTATATGTGACCTCTGCAATCAGAGGCAGCATGTCTCTAAAATCATTGGCTTTCAACCAGTGTGCCGTGGCACCCTGGGGTTCCTTGAATGATGGTCAGGGGTGCTGCGGGCAACACTGGCCTCTGTCCCTCTTTCCTTCCCTCCCTTCCTCTGATGCCATCTTGTGTCTCTGCCTCCCAAAGGCTTGCAGAGCTGTTTGTTGCAGCAGCTCTGGCTACAAGCTCCCAGGTGAATGGTCCCTCTGGGGCTGACCAGGGGGTGCTTCCTGGGCCCCTGTGGGGTGGTGTGAGGAGGCACCTCTCTTTGGGGCAGGTGTGCACCCCAGAGACCAAGGGCAGCAGCTGCAGCTGCCCACAGGACTCCCAAGGAGAGGGGAGAATAGAGGAGGCTGAGGGAATACTCCACAAGGGAGGGTGTTGGAAAAGGGGTGAGGGGCTGCCAGCTCTGCAGGCAAGGGGTGACATAACTGGGACTAGATTGGCCTTTGGCCTGATCCAATTGTGCTCTTCTTATGTTCTCTTAAAGCAGCAGGAAATGTAAATGCAAACACATTTTCTGCTGCCTAAAGTTGTGTATACCCAGATTGTGGATTATCCTGTCTTTTGTATCTGTATGGGGGGGATCAGTCATCATAAATCAGCCTTGAAGACTGCCTTAGAAATGCCTCAATTTAAAACAGCTACTGTGTCTTAATTGTGATCACTGGGTACACAAGAGATGTTTAAATATGCAGTGGTTACAGATCTAACTAAATAATGAAGGTGCTAATGCTAAAGCAACAAGTTTTTTTCCCTTAATCAAATGGTATTGAATTAACATACTGTATAATAATTGCCTTGTTAAGTTTAAATTAAGCCTTTATTTGAGACACATAATCTGGAGTGTGACTCACTGTTCCAACCACATTTAGATTGTTGTCAGTACAATTAGGATTCAGAACTTAAAAAGTGATCCTTTAATCTAATCAATTGCTATAGCAACTGCAGCGATACACGGGAGAGATAGTTACCCCTTCCTCAAAATAAAATGCACCACATCTATACCACCTTTCCTTAAGCCAAACATCTGCGTAATCCATACATCTGCTGATTTCATTTGAAACCCAGGCTGCATTTCTTTCTCATTCATTCAAATCTTGCCTTAAAACATAGCTTAGCATTGCTGTGTAGTTTGCCTTAAAACATAGCTTAGCACTTCCTGCGTAGCTGATGGTTCAACTAGGCAATTATTGTCTCCTTACATTTCTCTGTGCTTAATTTCTCTCCCCCCCCCCCCCCCGCTTTTCACCAAGGACTAACAGCCAACCTAGATATAATAGATCTACACTTAGATCTCCATCTTATAGTTGTTGTGGTTTAATAGCAACCATTAAGGAGAACCACCTCATGAGAAGAGAAGACTCCCTGGAAAAGACCCTGATGTTGGGAAAGATGGAGGGCACAAGGAGAAGGGGATGACAGAGGATGAGATGGTTGGACAGTGTTCACGAAGCTACTAACCTGAGTTTGGCCAAACTGCGGGAGGCAGTGAAGGATAGGCGTGCCTGGCGTGCTCTGGTCCATGGGGTCACGAAGAGTCGGACACAACTGAACGACTGAACAACAACAAATTAAGGAGGGGGGGGAGATCCAATCAGGACCACAGTGCTTTCTCCTACACCTTTCACCAATGAAACCTTCATGCTAAAACTGATGTGTTCCCATGGTGCAAAGCATGCAGGCATACCTGTATTTTTGCTCCACAGCTTCAAAGTGGAGCAATTTCATATGGAAAATGGCATGGATGGAAGATGACAAAAAAAAAGACTCCGCTTCCCATACTGCAGGCCCAATCACATTTGAGTCTGATCAGGACCAGCACTGGATACACACAAAGAAGGTAAAGGACCCCTGGATGGTCAAGTCCAGTCAAAGACGACTATGGAGTTGCGACGCTCATCTCACTTCAGGCCAAGAGAGCTGGCGTTTGTCCACAGACAGCTTTCTGGGTCATGTGGCCAACATGACTAAACTGCTTCTGGCGCAACGGGACACCGTGACAGAAACCAGAGCGCATGGAAACACCATTTATCTTCACACCACAGTGGTACTTATTTATCTGCTTGCACGGGCGTGGTTTCGAACTGCTAGGTTGGCAGGAGCTGGGACAGAGCAACGGGAGCTCATTCCATCATGGGGATTTGAACCGCCAGCCTTCAGATCGGCATGCCCATGGTTTAGACCACTGCGCCAATGGAGAACAAGGCTATCAGTGGCTACATTCTACCTCTACTGTAGGATGCCATAGCAGCTGCTGGGAATCACAAGCAGAGAGAGCAGTGTTGCACCAAGTTCTGCTTGCAGGCTTCCCATCTGGTTGGCCACTGTGAGAACAGGATGCTGGACTAGGTGGACCTTTGGTGTACAATCCTTTGTTAAAGCCTTCCAGGTTGGTGACCATCACTACATTTTGGGGGAGCAAATTCCATTTGCACCGTCCGTCCTGACCCTTCCAGAGTTCAGCTTCATTGGAGGTTCCTGAGCTCTACTATTATGGGAAAGGAAGGACAACACCCCCTTATCCACTTTATCCATGCCGTGATTCATTTTATATTCCTTTATCATGTCCCCTTTTACTTGTCTTTTCTCTAAGCTAAAAAACAAACAAACCCATATGTATCCATTCCTCATAGGGGAGCTGCATCGGTACGTCTCTGTGTATATTTGCATCAAAACATATAAATTAGCACGTTCATATTTTGTACAGTATGTAATGGCTTTTAGTCAAATACAATAAATGAATAATAATAATAATAATAATAATAATAATAATAATAATAATAATTTATTTATTTATACCCTGCCCATCTGGCTGGGTTTCCCCAGCCACCCAGGGTAGCTCCCAACAGAATAATAATAATAATTAATAATAATAATAATAATAATAATAATAATAATAATAATAATAATATAGTGATAAAAGATCAAACATTAAAAACTTCCCTAAACAGGGCTGCCTTCAGATGTCTTCTAAATGTCAGATAGTTATTTCCTTGACATCTAATGGGAGGGCATTCCACAGGGCGGGCGCCACTACCAAGAAAGCCCTCTGCCTGGTTCCCTGCAACCTCACTTCTCGCAGTGAAGGAACCACCAGAAGGCCCTCAGCGCTGGATCTCAGTATCCGGGCTGAGTGATGGGGGTGGAGAAGCTCATAGAATCATAGAGTTGGAAAGAGACCACAAGGGCCATCCAGTCCAACCCCCTGCCAAGCAGGAAACACCATCAAAGCATTCCTGACAGATGGCTGTCAAGCCTCCGCTTAAAGACCTCCAAAGAAGGAGACTCCACCACACTCCTTGGCAGCAAATTTCACTGTCGAACAGCTCTCACTGTCAGGAAGTTCTTCCTAATGTTTAGGTGGAATCTTCTTTCTTGTACAGTACTTTGAATCCATTGCTCCGTGTCTGCTTCTCTGGAGCAGCAGAAAACAACCTTTCTCCCTCCTCCTCCTCTATATGATATCCTTTAATATATTTGAACATGGCTATCATATCACCCCTTAACCTTCTCTTCTCCAGGCTAAACACACCCAGCTCCCTAAGCCGTTCCTCATAAGGCATCCTTTCCAGGCCTTTGACCATTTTGGTTGCCCTCCTCTGGACACATTGCAACTTGTCAGTATCCTTCTTGAATTGTGGTGCCTAGAACTGGACACAATATTCCAGGTAAGGTCTGACCAGAGCGGAATACAGTGGTACTATTACTTCCCTTGATCTAGATGCCATACTCCTATTGATGCAGCCCAGAATTGCATTGGCTTTTTTAGCTGCTGCATCACACTGTTGACTCATGTCAAGTTTATGGTCTACCAAGACTCCTAGATCCTTTTCACATGTACTGCTCTCAAGCCAGGTGTCACCCATCCTGTACACTGGGCCGAGGCCATTTAGGACTTTAAAGGTCAGCATCAACACTTTGAATTGTGCTCGGACTGATGCTTTTTTTTTTTTTTTGGTCTTGCTTAATGTTGGCGCATAAGTGTCTGCCCTATTGACAGTCATTACTCACCACAGGAGGGATGTGGCTGGAGTTTGCTGGGATTTCAATCCAGACGCATGGACATGGTGCTCCACAGTGCCTCCATGGAACAACAGAGCTGGAACAGAGGCCATCCACACAGACACCATAAATCTGGGCCATTAACAATCAAAAGCAGAAAGGGGATGGGAAGATGGCAGGATTCAGCTCAAGCAAAGTACACGTATGCCCCGCTGACTTCAGCAGGAACGCATTAAGCACATGATTTAAATCTCCAGTTGAGGTTAATGGATCTTAAAAGTACTCAGCTGTGGCTGGATCATGCCCAAAAATATAAAACATTTAGATATTTGCATTTCTGGACAATGTGTCCTGTTTGGTTTGAAGCCACAAATCCAGGATGGCTTGCAATTCATATTCTCTCCCCCCTCCCCCCATTCTAGTCTTTCGTGGTACAATCACGCAGAATTGATACATATGGTGTGTATGGTGGGGGGACGGGACACAAATTCCATAAATAACTAGTTCACTGTTCTATTAGTCTAATCCTGCCCTGAAAATCTTGGCGTTACAGCCATTAACCAATTTGTTACTGGTGTCTGTGCAATATACTGGAGCTTACAGCACAGAACACCTGGCTCCATTAATAACCCCATTCATTGAATGTTTCATTATTACCATTCCTGGTGTAAAAAGTGACCCCAAACTTACAGGTGTAGTTTAATGAGGCACATGTTGCAGCCAGATGTCCCACGGAGTAGATATCACATATACATCTTTGTCTGCACATAATCCTGAAATATTCATTAAAGGTATATTCATAAGATCAGACTCGTTACTGGAGTCCTTATATTGCACCTCGTTTGGAACATATGGGGTGGGGGTGGGAGAAAAAACACACCAAACCATGGACAAATGCATTTCACATTTTTGCTGTATTTTATTTTATTTTTTTAAATAATTACGTGATTATTATTTTTAATGCCGAATGCCAATTTTCAGTTTTCTTTCAATTCTCACCACTGGCAAAACTGTCGTTAACTTGGCAGCCATGCAACGCCATGGAGTGATGATGGAATTCATAAAAACGGCAGTGAGGCAAATGAATATTAACTCGAGCACGCAAGATTTAAGTACCGTCCAACCTCGTTAATTTACAACTGTAGTTTTATGCAATAATCATAACATACCATAAATTGCACATTGGGTGCCTTTTATATTGTGAAATTATTGCAAAGCATTCAGCATGTGATGGGAGAAGAACATGGAAAGCTCAGTACGTTGTGTCAGATGCACCCACTCAGAACTTTGAACCATGCTAACAAAGGGCGTGCTTGCACCAAAAGATAAATACGTAGAATTTGCAGTGAAATTTAAGCCTGCGGGGAGGGTAGTTTTGGCCAAACTGAAATGGAAAAACCAAACCCAAATCAGCTTCTCTGTGTGGTTCCAATGCTGGACTGAGACTCGCACATGCTTCATGCATTCATGCAGCTATCATGTAATATGAGCACTTAGGGTTTGCAAATTTGCATTCATGCACCTTAAACAGGGCCCATAAATGAACTGGCAACCAGTGTGGCTGTTTTCAAACAGGGTTTTTTTGATATATGAATGTAACCCCAGCCAGTAATCTGGCTGCTGCATGTGCAGCCAACTGAAAACTGAAGCTTCCAAGTCAAACCCAAGGGCAGCCCCACACAGAGATGGCAGCAGGTTGATCATGTTTGTGGGGCTACTTTTGAAGGTGACCCAGAAACTTCAACTAATCCAGAATGCGGCAGCTAGACTGGTGACTGGGAGCGGCCGCCGTGACCACATAACACTGGTCTTGAAAGACCTACATTGGCTCCCAGTACGTTTCCGAGCACAATTCAAAGTGTTGGTGCTGACCTTTAAAGCCCTAAATGGCCTCGGTCCAGTATACCTGAAGGAGCGTCTCCACCCACATCGTTCTACCCAGACACTGAGGTGAAGTGCCGAGGGCCTTCTGGCGGTTCCCTCTCTGCGAGAAGCCAAGTTACAGGGAACCAGGCAGAGGGCCTTCTCGGTAGTGGCACCTGCCCTGTGGAACACCCTCCCACCAGATGTCAAAGACAAAAACAACTACCAGACTTTTAGAAGACATCTGAAAGCAGCCCTGTTTAGGGAAGCTTTTAATGTTTAATAGATTATTGTATTTTAACATTCTGTTGGAAGCCGCCCAGAGTGGCTAGGGAAACCCAGCCAGATGGGCAGGGTATAAATTATTATTATTATTATTATTATTATTATTATTATTAATCATCCCAGGGAGAGGCAGGGTTCTAAGTCAGGTGGGGACAAAACAGGAGTAGAAGCAGACACTTATTATCTCTCACTTATTAGCTTACCCAGTTACCAGAAGAGTTCCAACCCTCTCTGTCCAGATGGGTGGGGCCTGGCCAAATTATTGGCTGCTGCATCACACCATCTTCTGCAGGCAAGGCCCCCTCCCCAATGGTGATGTAATGCCCGCTGTGGAAGTTTCTGAAAACAAATGGGAGTCTTAAAGCACAACACAGTCAGTCTTATGAGCGGATATGCTCACGATCTTCTTCAGTTATCAGATTACAAATTATTTGTTACAAGCCAAAAAAAAAAGAATGTTGTTTTTTAACCTGAACATATAATCTTAGTAAATTGATCCAACTCCAACTAAATATAATCATAATTACAATTACTCATTCCTTTCACTGTTGTATTACTTGACTGTTTCAATTGTTTAATTGTTTCCTTGCTTAATTATTTATTCCTTGGTTATTGCTCTGGTATTTTTGAGGGCTTCTTTATGGCTACCTTTTGAACGAATCGCTCCATCCATTATGGTATAATCAACCCAATCCTGCCATGTACGGATTGGTAAAAGCACTGGGGTCCTGGATTGGTAACCATAATTGCTGTGATATATATTCAGACCCAGGAGTGCATCTGCAGCCCTTTGCACATCCAGGTCTTCTAGAGCTGGATCAAGGCCAGTTTGTTTATAGCATTCACCTGCACTATTGGCTCTGGCATTTTGCTTCCTCCTGTTATTGCCAATTCAAAGCCACATAGGGATAGGCAGCTAGAAATTCTACAGCATGAAATACATCACTAGGCATCTTGGAGGATATTACGGAGCTGGGAACCAAAATCTTCAAGTGGTTGGAGCATTTCCCTTACAAGAAAGGGTTACAAAATTTGGGGCTTTCTAGTATTGGAAAGGGGGCGAGGAATGGAGGACATGATATCAGCAGCGGCATAGGAGGGGCACCACCGCCCTCCTAGTTACTGAGCGCAGCAGGTCACTGGTTCTTACGGAAGGGGACGCTGGTGGCACTGTGGTCTGAACCACTGAGCCTCTTGGGCTTGCTGATCAGAAGGTCGGTGGTTCAAATCCCTGTGACAGGGTGAGCTCCTGTGGCTCTGTCCCAGCTCCTGCCAACCTAACAGTTCGAAAGCATGTCAGTGCAAGTAGATAAATAGGTACCACTGCGGCGGGAAGGTAAACGGTGTTTCCGTGCGCTCTGGCTTCCATCACGGTTTCCCATTGTGCCAGAAGCGGGTTTAGTCATGCTGGCCACATGAGCCGGAAAGCTGTCCCTCGGCCTGAAAATTAGAAGAGTGCTGCACCTAATAAGATTGATTGATTGATTGATTTATACCCCGCCCATCTGGCTGGGCCTTTGACTGGACTTAAGTCGCCTTTGACTGGACTTAACTCTCCAGGGGTCCTTTACCTTTTAGCTTTTTACTGTAAAGAGAGGAGCAAGGCCTGGGGAATCATAGAATCATAAAGTTGGAAGGGAGCCCATGGGCCATCTAGTCTAGCCCTCTGCAATGCAGGAATCCTGCCCACAGCTGTCCCTGGGTGGGCTCGAAGCACCAATCTTCTGGTCAAGAGCAAGACACACTGACCCATTGTGCCACCTGGAGTGGAGCTGTGGGCTGCTCAGTGCAGTGGAGCCAATTATCTACATGCACATAAGGCCCCTGCACCTCCCCCCCCCCGGTGAATGCCAGTGACACTACAGCAGTGGTGCCCCGCCTACACCAGTGCATGAGCTGCTACTGCCTGATAGAGATGCATGAGTATGTGTGTGGTATGGAGATGGTAAATCAATGTAATAGTCCTGGTCAGATCACACCTGGAATACTGTCTCCAGTTCTAGGCACCATGATTTAAGAAGGATATTGACAAGCTGGAATGTGTGCAGAGGAAGATGGCCAAGATGACCAAGGGTCTGGAAACCAAGCCATATGAGGAACGGTCGAGGGAGTTGGGTATGTTTAGCCTGAGTAAGAGGAGACTGAAAGGAGATATGATAGCCATCTTCAAATATCTCAAGGGCTGTCACATGGAAGATGGAGCAAGCCTTTTTTTTCACCTGCTCCAGAGGCATTGCAGGGGTTGGACTAGATGTTCCTTGGGACCCCTTACAATTCTACAGTTCTATGATTCTCCATCTATCATAATACTACAGCTTGGGGGCAGTCAATAAAGGTGAATGCGAGAAAACCTAGGGCAGGTATAAGAAAGCCTCTTTTTCAAAGAGTTCATAGTTAAATTATGGAATTGACTCTCACAAGATGCAATGATGGCCACCAACTTACATGGATTTGGAAGATCAGACAAATTCATGGACTATGAAGCCTGTCAGTGGCTACTAGCCATAATGGCTATGTTCTACCTGCACTGTCAGAGCAGTGAATACCAGTTCTGCGAATCGTAAGTGGAAAGGAGCACTATTGTGCTCAGGTCATGCCTGAAGGCTTAGTATAGGCATTATGTGGTTGACCAGTATGAGAACAGGATGCTGGACTAGAATGATCTTTGACCTGACCCAGGAGGGTTTTTTTATGTTCTTAGGACATTCATTCTGTGATTCTTTCTTTCTTTTTCTTTTTATAGCAGAACTCTTCAGAATCGGCAGTTTAATTAAGCTGTGCATTAAATTACACCAAAAGAGAGGGGGAGGGGTTAGTGGTTTGTCAGCATTTTATTTTATTTTTTATTTTATTTTTGTTACCTTAGAAGGACAGGAGACTTATGTAATTTATGGACCTCATTTAACATGCTGCTTTGCTTTGAAGAGGCAGGAATTTACATGTGCTAAGTGCTCCTACAAATCTCCTTTACCCTTTTCTTGGGAAAGGGCAACACAACAATAATGGTGAAATTTATGTGTCAAGACGTCTGTACTGTAGATCTGTGCAAATCCAAGAGAGAACGGAGTGTGCTCAACTACCAGCATCTATCTCACATTTTATCCTTTAACTATCTCCCCTTAAAATGTCTGATTATCCCCGCTATCTCTCTAACGGAGCAACTGCTGGCACACACACAACCTTCTGCTTCTGTGCCTGTTTACTATACCTGGCAAAGGGTCTTTGAAGTTCAGAAAGCTTGTATTCCTGTGTTTTACACTTAACCAAATTTAATCATGGAGCCAGCCTATAAAGATGGGGTCCTAATCAGCAGTATGCATAGAAGAGTGGGATGATAATAATGTTTTGCATGGGACTTCAGCTACACTGAGGTCCCGTGTAAAGAAACATGTAAATAAAAAATGCATTTATGTGAGTTTCTCTCTCTCTCTCTGTGTGTGTGTCTAACAATCCAGGAAGGATTTCTTTACAGAGGCATCTCAACAGCTAGCTGAACATTTCAGTCTCGGGCAAAGTGAATGCAATACATGTAGACAAGCTCCATTTATAGATTAGATGCCAAGTAAGAAAAGAGGAGCCAGCTTATGTCCATCTTCTGAGTCTTTCCAAGCTCTGGGGTCATGGCCATAAACACCACGCTCAGCAGGGCAGTCATTCTGTAGATGACACCTTTATCTGTGCCATAATTTCATGCTTGGACCTTCCCAAAAAGTCCTTGCCTATCACCACTTTGCAAAGTTGCCCCAACATTCCATTCCATTCCAAGCAGTGTGAGAAGGCAGCTACTCTAAATAGTGGCTAAATGTTAAGGTTGGTGCTAATTGCTGTTTATTTACTTCTCTCCTTAGAGACCTTCAAGCGAACTACTTTGAACCCTGGAGTGATCTTTTATGATTTGATAACACAGTCCCCGAGAGTGATGAGTAGCCAAGGAAAGAGATCCTTGCGATCTTCTCCCGCACGCCTGCCGGCAGACAGCCTGGACGAGCTTGTGTGTGTCTGTTGGAAGCACCGATAGCAGGAACAGATACGTTTTTGAGACCAACCCTACATACTGATGCCTGTCACGTTTTGCTTGTTTTAAGGGAAACTCTCTTATTCCCACTCCACATTTGTATACAGTTGCTATAAGCAGCCCCTCGCTATCCCCAAGTCGCAGGAAATGTCCTTGTGAGGAATGGGCAGGTGTAATATCTGTGTATCTTGCAAATATAGAGCACCTGAATGCAGGCAAGTAGTGCAAGCCTTTGTACAGCTTCGTCAGTTCTTCCACAAGCAAGCAGCGTACACCTGGATGGTCGTATGTGTGAAGCCAGCGACATTTTAGCCATTTATGGGGTGACTGCAGGGAGAAAAGTGAGGCCACAGTAAGGGGTGGTTGGTGGCAAATGCCCATCAGCGGGACCATGGTGAGGGCACTCTGAAGTATGGCACTAGCCCTCCTCTTCCCCACTTCAAAAGTAAGGCACCTTTCACTAATAAAATAAAATAAATTCATACTTTGTCTATAAGAGTTTCCCTCAAATTTTATCTCCCCTTTGATAATTTCCCCCACAATCTCTTCTTTCTTTCTTCTTTCTTTTATTTTATTTCACAAAATTTATATCCTGCTTGATTGTAAAAACAAACAAACAAACTTCAAGGCGGTTTATGAGGGAATAATGGATGAAGAATGGTTTTTAAACAGTGTGGATGAAGTTTTCAGCACAAAGCTAGTGAGTTCCAAAAATTAATTGTGTGTTTGTGTGAAGAAATACTTTCTTTCATCTACTGCCAATCAACATTATTGAGTAGTCAAGCTTCTCCCCCACACACACACACAGAGAGAGAGAGAGAGAGAGAGAGAGAGAGAGAGAGAGAGAGACCCTGTTGTCTGAAACAACATTATCTGAAGCAACCCTGAGCTTAATCTGTCTGGAGCATCTTCTCTCCAAATCGTTTTTTCAAATGGTGATTTTCACAAGAGTGCAACTGCTGAGCT
Source organism: Lacerta agilis (assembly GCF_009819535.1). NCBI lineage: Eukaryota > Metazoa > Chordata > Lepidosauria > Squamata > Lacertidae > Lacerta > Lacerta agilis. The sequence continues at coordinate 13,231,953 of NC_046322.1, read as the reverse complement.
GTTTTCCCCATTGATTTCAGTGGGACTGACACAAGTGGTGCTGGCAGAGGATGGTGCCCTTTTAAAAATTAAAAGCGAAAGGGACTGTCTTTCCAATTGCTAAGCAGCTTCTGTTAATCCCACATTTTGCATGGCAAACATCAGGAAAGCCTAAAGGATTCCAATAGCTAAGATAAGTAACAAAGAAAGACACACCAGAGCCATTTAGAAGTTAGCATTTTGGCCTTATCTGAGTTTCCTGGCTGATAAGGTTTGAAGTTACAGTAGACTTTTGCCATCATTGCTAAATAAAAGGATTTGCTTTCACCCTGTTAGGATTGCCTCCCTTGCTTCAATGCAGGCTATCAGGCATATAGACCCGTTCATATGTTTGATAGGTTTCCTGCTACTTTGAAGAGAAAGCAGTCCTTGAATATCTCTCAGCGTATTGTATGAGCACCCTAATCCAATGTTGGAGGCATTCCTGTTTCTCTGCTACATTCCTGGAGTACCCCCCCCCCCATTATGTACAGACATTTGCTTTATTTCAGTCATGGAGTCTCAGGCTGCCATTCACTGACACTTACCTGGGAGTAGGCTGCATTGAATTCAATAGAACTGAATTTCTGAGCAGAGGTTTTTATCAGGATTTGTGTTCTTGATAACTAGTAGTCACTGTGCATCAGGCCTACACACAACAAATGAAAAAAATGTTATAGGGTTGTCCCCAACCAAGTTGTCCCCCTAGCGCAAAGACTTCCATCTAGGCAGCAGAACTTCCTCTCCTCTATCTTCATGCCCCCACACTCTATCCAAAGAGCTGAGGGGATCCCCAGAACAGATTTGGGGACAGGAGACATGCAGGGAGAGGAGAGAAAATCCCATTGGGCAGGTATGAGACTTTGTGCGAATGGATTCCCTTGGCTACTTATTAGTCATAATGCCTCAGTGTCTTAGTCCATGTGCTCAGAAGAACCTGGTAATGAGAAGTTTAGTAATGTCAGAGCGAGTGTCCCTGAAAGACCGCTTCCCCAACTTTGGCAGGTGTGTGAAACCCTCCATGTCAGTCAAGTGATGTCACAAATAAATTCACAAATGAAGACTGCACCTTGCAGGCAGCAACATGCTGCTAAAATGAAGGTGAAAACCTTTCTTTTAGCACCGCATCCCTGCTTGCAAGCTCCTTTGAAGTCCCGCCTTTGGGACTTCAAAGCACCAATTCACCTGAGGTCATCTGTAACATCACTTGATTGGCAGGTGGACAGCTTTGCTCCACCTGTTAGATTTGGCCAGAAAGGCAGATCCTGGTATAAGGGGAAAGTGTGTTGGAACAATGTCTTTATTAGGCAACAAGTGTTAGAAGAAATTTGCACTAAAATGAGGACGTGTGTGTGTGTTTTTACAAAAATCACAAATTGATTTGAGAACATGGAGAACTGAAATTGAAGAGTGGGAAAATGAGAAACAAAAATTGTCAGATTCACCCATCCCTAGCTTCTGCATTGAACTCTGGAAAAATTTTTTTTTATCATTGCTAGTTGAATCTGAATGGATATGTGACTTCTTTGCAAGCCTGGCTGTCAAACCGATCCTTGGAGTCCTTCCTAGGCCTCCCGCTGAGCTTCTGTCACAGAGCAGCCTGTCGTCAGATGGCAGAGAAGAAGCCCTTTAGATTTCTTTTATGTTGCACCAATATAATTAATTGCCCAAGCATTTTAGGTGAATCAAAGCTATCATTTCGCAGATATAACTACCTCAAACTGTTACTAAAGGTTACATTTCCACTAGCCAACTCGTTCTTAAACTGCACTGTAGCACCATCTGCTAACATTAAAACGTGGAATTTAAATCTGTGTTTCTGTGCCAAGAGCTCTTCCTCCCCCACACCCGAAATTGGATACCTTAATGAATCTGTGTCTGTAAAGGTGTCTGCAAAAATAATAATAATACTCGTTAGAAGTTATGTAGCACATTCAAAGCATTCAAAGCTCTTCCATGTACGTGATGTCTAGAGTTGCCACATCATTTTGCTAAATTTGGGAGGCAAATTTGGAGGTTCCAGTTTGGGCAAAATGTCTGTCGGCAGGGGCTGACAGTTGAGCTGGGAACCTCTGGACCAGTTCCATATGCTCCCTATGAGGCAAACTACAGAACTGCAGTTCAGAGCATCTGGCTAAGCCAGGAGTGTGGAACCTCCAGTCTATGAGCCAAGTCCGGCCACCAGGCCTTGTAGTCCAGTCCATTGGACTTCCCCCAGGCCACAACTCCTGTCTCCAAGCTGTGTTCGCCACTGGCTCAATTCCTCACAGCAAAAGAAGGGAAGAACAAAGTAGCTCCGTTTGCCCCAAGGTTCCCTGATGCCAAATTCATCCAGCCCAGGGTAGAGATGATCCTTAAGATATCTCAGTCCCAGGAGTCAGAGGCTACTGACCACTGCCCAATGTGGTGAGCCTGATAACTTCAGCCATTCCTTAGCAAACCTTTTGTCAGTACCGGTAACTGATGACTGCTGCCCCATGTGGTGAAATACATAACTGCACCTCCTCATGGGAAACCTCTCCAGATATAGAGTAGCTCGATCAATCTAAGCCAGGGTTTCCCAAACGTTGTTTTTGGACTACAATTCCCATCATGCTGCTAGCTAGGGATGATGGGATTTGTAGTCCAAAAACAGCTGGAGACTTGAGTTTGAGAACCCAGGCTAATCATTGTGTGATGTAATGGTTCAAGTGCTGGAGATCAGGGTTTGAATCCCCACTAAGCCACGAAGCTCACTAAAAGACCTCTGGCCTGTCACCATCTCTTAGCCTAACCTAAGATACAGGGTTGCTGTGAGGATGAAAATGGGGAGGAGGAGGAGAACTATGCACACCAACTTGACACCCTTGGAAGAAAAAGGTGGTGTATAAATGCAACAAACAAGCAAACGAATGCAATAACCAAATAAATAAATAATTCCTGGCCAGGGTGGAGAAAATGAGAGCTTCCCGTTTCAGTGGTGCTTTGCTTGACTAACAGGGTCTACCTAAGCTCGGGGGGGGGGGTCAGGGGATTCTGCGCTTGCTATTTGGTACTGACTCCTGGTTACACCTTGACTCACTCCAGACTGCTGTCCATGGTCTAGCACTGACCCCCTGGACCATTTACCATGCCAAGGACCAGCACTTTGAACTTGGACCGGAAACAAGTTGGTGACATAATACTGGAATAAGCCAATGTAGCTGCTTAATACTTACTCAGATCACAGTTCCATCTAACTCAGTATTGTCTACAGCTCACCAAGGCTTCGGAGTGGACGATGCCGGGGATTGAACCTGGGACCTTCTGCATGCAAACCAGATGCCCTGCCACTGAGCTCCATACCTTATACTCCATCCAATGGAAGTTTCTGAACACTCTTTAAAAGCAGCTGCAAGTTGAGTGCACTACAGTAGTTCTGTTTGGATTCTCCTAAGGCACAGATGGCCAGGGACAAACTTGTCTTCACCATCATTCATCCCACTGCAGCCAGACATGGAATCAGCCAGCCAGGATATTACACATCCTTTCTTTTTCCCAGGTCGTGTACAAAGCTGGTGGGTCAGTGTGTGTTTGTGATGCATTCTTCCCTCAGAGTTTAGCTGTTGCGTATTGGCATCATTCAGCTCCCCACCTCATTCCCACCCCCACCCCCCAACCTACTTCTGGGCTGTTTTGTGGAGAACCCAAGCTCCAGCATTTAAAATCTGTTACAGCTGCTCACTGTCAAACCCGCACGCAAGACTTCAACGACAATCCCCAGTATACAACTGCAATTGCAAATCTGTACAATCCAACCCTGGCTTCTGCCAAAATATGAGCTTTCTCTCTCTCTCTCCCTTTTGGTCTTCCTGCTTAATGCACAGAGCACTCACGTACTGAATGTGGCTGATGTTTATCGTCCTGTAAATCGTACACAAGCATTTGGCAGCATTTGGCGAAAGGAAGGCAACAAGTTGAGGACCCAGGAGCAAATCACATGTGTAATTAAAAGCTGGGCTTTTGTTTGTTTTTAATGACACATGGTCATACTTCTTACTCTATGCATCAAAATGTGTACGGAAGGGAGTTGTGTGCTGAGTTGTCTGGGATTAAGTCATGTGCCTGAAGTGAACTCCATACGCTTAAGTGTTTTATTCAATAGGTGACAGATCCATGATTGGCATCCATCTGCCTTGGGAGACCATGAAGGAATGCACCTTTGGGGGTGAAGTCAAACTGTTAGAAGGTTGCATCGCCTGCTGTGGCTGTAGAGACCAATAAGGGAAAGACATGTTTTGTTGCAGCTGGGGCAGATGAAGGCATCCTATTGTGCTGCTGCAGATGCACCATGGCGTTTCTTCTCTCTGCACTCCTCCCAATGGTCATTCCTTCTCCATTCACTGCTATGGATTCATGACCTGTCTGTCTCCAAACACTTCAAGAAGAGATCTGCTTTCCCAAACCCACATACCCAGCATGTTAGCACTCCTGCCTCAGTGATGTCTATACTGGTTTGGTCGTGTCCACAGAATGGAAGAGGGCAGGATCCCCAAGGACATGCTCGATGAGGAGCTGTCAGGGTGGATTTGTGGGATTGCTGGCTCCCCTCTGTTGTCTCTGTTGAATCCTGCCTCCAAACTGGAAACTTCATCACCCTGCCCTTTGCCTGTTTCTGCCTCTTTGTGATCCCTCAAGCTTCCTGCTTCTAGTACCTTCTAGCTTGTCCCCTCCTCTGAGGTGGGGCCAGTGCCCCCACCACCACCAGGCTCTAGGATCTAATTCTTCTTCTTATGTGCCTTCCCTATGAAGCTCTTAGGAGGCCAGCTTCTACCACTCTTCCTCAGCCAGCCAGTCCCTGACATTGGGTATGGTTAGCCTGAAGAAGAGAAGACTGAGAGGAGAAAGGATAGTCATCTTCAAATAGCTAAAGGGCTGTCACATGGAAGATGGAGCAAGCTCGTTTTCTGCTGTGCCAGAGGTAGGACCCGAACCAATAGATTCAAATTACAAGAAAGGAAAACCTGACCAAAAATTAGGAAGAGTGGACTACCTTGGATGGGGTAGACTTTCCTTCATTGGAGTTTTTGAAACAGAGGTTGGGCAACCATCTGTCAGCGATTCTTCAGCTGTGATTCCTGCTTGAAGGTGGTTGGACTACAAGACCCTTGGGGTCCCTTCCAACTCATATGTGTTGGACTTATATGATTCTATGCAATTTTGGGAGGAAAGGCAGAGTTATGCACCTGTCCTTCCATCATCCCTGACCACTGACCAGACTAACTGGGGATTGTAGGTACTGGAGGCAATCAACAGCTGGATGGCCATAGGTCTCCCATCTCCGACATATGGTGACACCCTGTTTGTCACTTGCGGAATTTTCCCTTAAGGACAAAGCAGAGCCATTTGGAAAGAGAGCAGCTCCTTGCGCAATTCTTTGTTCTGGAACCACAACAAATTCCATTGGGTTTTTGTTGTTGTTTTTGTTCTTGTTTTTTGGCATTACACATGTTCCATTAACACCATTCGAATCAAGAAAATCCTTCCCATGACGCTTGCAGGCACACCCTGTTTTGGTCATCTCCTCTTCCTCCGCCCCTTTGTGAGAACGTGAGGACTGAAATCCCGGAGAAATGTGTCGGTCCCAGTAAGAGAATAGGAAGAATACTCGTCCTCTTATCTAACCAATCGTTCTGTGGGTTAGCAACTGACACAGCTGAATCTGTTAAGTGCTCACTTGTGGTTTCTTCAGCCTGACCACAATGTAACTGAAATCAAATATTTTACAGATGCCTCACCCTGAGTGACCAGGCTCCATTTCTTTCAAGCGTACCACATCAACACCCTCGGCATGACACAAAGCTTCCTGTTTACTGCAAAGCTTTAGCCTTTTGCCATTGTTCAGACTATTAGCATTGTGTCAAAGTCAGAGGGCAGAGTCCCAACTGTTCTATTACATATCACTTCCTCAGCGGAACAGCTTTATGAAGCAAAGGTACACTGCAAGAGCATCTAGGCTGGATCTGAATATCCTGTTTTGTTCTGCTTGTCGGCTCTGAAAAAGAAGTCACATAACTGAAAAAGAAAAGGCTTTCTTCAGGTGTCATGCCTCGTCAGGGAATGCCAGCATAAGTAGAGGGCATGGGGGCACATGCTCCAGCCCCGCCTCAGATGCCCCCATGTGCTCCATCCCTGCTCTGTTCTCATTTTACGTAAGGAGTGTATACCAACATTCAGTGGAGTGTTTATTCACTATCACTCATATGGATGCATCAAACTGGAACTTCCTATTCAAGAGAAATTGTACCACAGAGAGATTCTGGACTCTTGTTGTCCAGTGCTGAGGCTAGTAATGAAGGGAAGGCAAATGAGGAGACTTCCCCTGCCGACAAACAGCTGAGAGAGCTCCTGTGATGGAAAGGGTCCCAGAACTATTTGAGTAAGGGGCCCACCAAGAGCTCTTTGAAGCTAGAAGGCCTCCTGGGGCATAGAGGGCCCTCTGGGGCAGAGGAACTAGAAGGGATGGGATGGAGAAATTTCACAGCCACTTTGTCCATGGTGCCTCACTCTGAAATAGCCATAGTAAGGTGGCCTGAAAGGCAGAAGGTAGAAGAGGAATCTGAGCAGTGGAGTGAAGGGGAGGCAGTGGCAAAGTAAAGAAGAGAGAGAGGAGGGAAAGTCAGGGGCTAGTGCATAGGGAGGCTGTGATGGCTGGTGTGCCTCTCAGCAGGTGCAAGCTTCTTGCACTTGCTTTGCACTGAATTTTCAGTCAACTTTGTTTCACATTAGAGGAAAATGTGCCCAAGTGCACAAGACTCTTAATCTCAGGGTCATAGGTTTCAGTCCTACATTGAGCAAAATATTCCTGCATTGTAGGGAGTAGGACTAGTTGACCCTCATGGTCCCTTCCAACTCTATGATTCAGTGATCCATGCAGGATTGAGGTTGAGCTTGGGGATGAATTCTTATTGATACACCTTCGATCAGCCAGTGTTTTCAGCTCTCGAAAAACAGCCTGAAGCAAAGCCATTTTGAAGCCAATCAGCAAGCAACTATGGCTTGACTTTGTGGTGTCAACGAGTACCCCAGGGTCACATTCCACATTCCATAAAAGTAACTTCTGGAGAAGTAATGGAATCTAGAGGAAGTTTAGCGTTTGTTTCAGTGTTATTTGCATCCAGGGGGGACAAGACCCCTTTGCAGCCCCTTTAAGTCAGAAAATTGTGGGAGTTTTGCATTGCAATTTCACATGGTGGGAATTCAGGGTTGTATCCTGGCATGCAGCTCCTTACTGCCATGTGAAATTTAGCAATTGATCCAAAAGTCACAGTTCCACAATGCAACAGGCGATGCAGTGTAACAGGAATGTTAGAATCCAGGACAGAGGCTCTAGCATTATAACCAGGAAAACAGTGAATGCACCCGAAATGAGGTTTCTGCACATACCTGTACATTATCCTCTTGCTCTGCATCTTGTTTGCATTCCTTTGTATTCCAGTTTGCCTTCTTACTCTAGGTTTGAATACCCTATTGTCCAAAAGAAGTCCACAAGAGCCAGGAGAAAAGGAGACTGATCTCCGGCCGCGCAGGGGTTTAAATCGGGTAAGCCACACACAGCCCAGTCGACTAGATTGGTCGGCCATGGGGCGTGACGCGGCCAGGACTCCCAATGACATGGGCGGCATTGCCACACACCCCACTGTACATGGGGAGTGCTCATGGCCCGCCTGCAACTCCACCCCACTGGGAAGGGGAGTGGTTTTGTCCAAAAGAAGTCAACAAGAGTAAGGGCCCTGAGTGGGAGAAAGATGCTGACAAAATATGGAAGGCACAGAGAAGTACCATGAAGAGGTATTGTTGTCAGCCATGCCTTCTCAGTACCATCTGTTTGTAAAAGCCCACAACTGGGGGAAGAGCAGGCAGCAGGCAGCGGTGAGGAGAATGAGATGCAGCAACTTTTTGGCACTGCTGCCTTTTCAACTGCTACTGTTAATTTGCGCGGGTCTTTCAAGTGCAGCAAGTAAATCACATTATACAAAGAAATATATGAAGAGGAGTGTTCTATGTATTGTGCTGGGTGCATATTAAAGTCTCTGTTTCTTCTTCCACCCATCCACCCTTCCCCTCCTGGGATTTCTCCCGCCCTCCCTCCAACACACACACACACTCGCTTCTTTTTGGTCTGCCTGTTTATCTACAATCTGTCTATTTAAATTCCTTCTAAACAAGATGGGAATATCTTTATGCCTGTTTGTAAGAATATTCTGCCTCCATCTGTTATTTACATCATTCGTTTTCCTGAGGTGTCTCCAACAAATCCTGGCTGGATGCACTGTATGTGTTATTAATAAAACAGCTGTAAAAATATTAACTGTATGGCCTAATTGTCAGCCCTGATTAAGAGCCAAATTTATCCCCGAACGGATGCTGAGGTGAAGAACATGGACTCTTACCCAGTTTTGACCCTTTGCGGCTCATTTTGCAACTTGAAGTGGATTCAGGCGATAATGATGATAAGCGGGAATACAGGAAGTTCAGCTCACTCTCACTTCCTGTGTTGGTGCACATTATGAACATTCGCTCTTGCTGTTCTTTGAACAATTACAACTGGGATGAGGAGCCTGTAGGCCTCGAGATGTTGCCGTACTACGACTCGCATCACCCCTGACTATTGCCCATGCTGAGTTCATAAAATAGTAGAGTTGGAAGGGACCACCTGCAATGCAGGAATCTTTTGCCCAACATAGGGTTGAACCCACAACCCTAAGATCACAAGTCTCATGCTCTACTAACTGAGCTACCCACAGGGCCGGAGTCCCAACAGCTTCTGGAGGGCCATTCCTAACTCATGGCATAGATTGAGCATTTGCCTTCCCCACTTTCATATGCATCTTTGGTACGAATGGAGATACACTTGTTTTAATGGAGTTTCTTGCCCAGGAGACTTCTTAGCCTGCAAGGCTCAGGTCCTTATGTGGCAGCTGGCCAGCAGAGAGCCTTGTCCTGTTTCTGCAATTCAACACCGCATGCAAACCCTTGAACCCAGTTCCCAAATGGATTGGTTTTCTAGTAAGAATGATGGTATTTTTATTGATATATGCTCCCACCACCACATCCCTCTGCCTGGATTGTTGATGCTGCAAATACTCAGGTGAACAAAGCTGGGTACTGTCCTGTAATCTCCTCTTTCGTGTATGTGATGCATAAATAGGCATTAGCAAATATGGCCCTTTCAGTTTTTCTCAGTTTCTCATTTTCCCAGTCTAAAGTTCAGTTCAACACATCAGTTTCTGATTCATTTTTATTTTAAAAAAAGAAGTCCTTGTGAAAATTCAACAGCATTTTAGTATGACATACCCCCCAATATTTCTCTCATGAAAATAGGACGTCCCATTCCATTATTATTATTATTATTATTATTATTTATTTATTTATTTATTTATTTATTTATTTATTTTATTTGTACCCTGCCCATCTGACTACGTTGCCCCAGCCAACATATATAACATATATAACAACAACAAGGTGGCTTCCAACATATATAACATATATAACAACAACAACAACAACAACAACAACAACAACAACAACAACAAATTTTTATTTGTAACCTGTCCTCCCCAGCCAAAGCCAGGCTCAGAATGGCTGACAACAAGTAAAAATAGCACAGTGTACATAAAATCACACAGTCAATTACTGTAATTAAAATACATTATAAAATCAATTCAGAATCAAATTAATGGCAACCATTGAGCTAGAGTTCTATGGGGATTACAGGAGAGAGGGGGTCAGACAGCTCCGTCTTGCAGGCCCTGCGGAAAGATGTCAAGTCCTGCAGGGCCCTAGTCTCTTGTGACAGAGCCTTCCACCCAATCGGGGCCACAGCTGAAAAAGCCCTGTCTCTGGTCGAGGCCAGCCTAACCTCCCTGTGGCCCGGGATCTCCAAGATGTTTTTATTTGAAGACCATAAGATCCTCTGTGGGACATACCAGGAGAGGCGGTCCTGTAGGTACGAGGGTCCTAGGCCGTATAGGGTTTTAAAGGTTAAAACCAGCACCTTAAACCTGATCCTGTACTCCACCGGGAGCCAGTGCAGCTGGTATAGCACCGAGTGAATGTGATCCCGCAACGAGGACATTAAACAGCTTTTAAAACTTCCCCTTACAGAGCTGTCTTCAAAAGTCTTCTAAAGGTTGTATAGTTACCTATCTCCTTGGCTTGGGGGGGGGGGTCACATAACTCCATACCCTCCAACATCTATTCGGTGAAAATACGAAAAGCGGGACATTCCAGGATCAAAACAGAAACCAAGACAGCTTCTGTAAATCTGTGACTGTCCCTGGAAAATAGGGACACTTGGAGGGTCTGGTATGACTTTGTCTGACTATACATATGTTTGAATGAAAGTTTCCTTAATATACACAGTTTTGCAAAACTAAAATAACAAAATTTCCGCATGTTGTTTTTACCAACATATGCGATTTTGTGGGTGATTTACCCCAGCATATGCATTTCGGTACAAATGAGCTGCATTCCAAAAATCAGAGAACTACGGATCACTATGGACGGTTGCATTTCGGTCCACGTATTGTTTTGGATTAGGCAAGTTCGGCTTTAAATGTGAACACAATTGAATTTCTCACCGTCCCTTTTCGTAAGTAGTGACCCCCCCAAACGCTGCGCAAGCCTCCTGGGCACAAGTGAGTGCGCCGCGAGAGTTTGACTAAATTCATCACAGAGCCTTTGTTCGCAGAAAGAGTTGAATGAATGGGCAAAGAAGTGGCCTTTTTCGGGTGTTGCCTCCTGGAAGGCTGCCTGCAAAAACAGTTCCTATGTGCTGGTCAGTGAGCAAATGCGTTAGAGGGAACGCTTGTTGTCCCGATGTATAGCAGCCCCCATCCTGTGAATATAAATAGCGGTTTCAGTCTGCAGGCCCAACCGGCGAGACCTAATCTCACATTTCCTGTACGAAGAGGAAAGAAAACAAAATTAGCACTGCCTCTCAATTTTGCATGCCCTGCGTGGTCCTCTTGATGAGGTGAGGCCCAGTTCTTGAATAGCCGAGTTGTTTTAGGGAATGCCACTCAGAACAGAGGTTGATTTATTAGAGCAGTATATATCGGAGTTTGTAAGGCACCTGCTAACATTTTGCCTACTTTCGCTCACAGCTGTTTCAGCCGCTACTTAGTGTAAGATCAGGTTCCTAAATCTATATGCAATTAACCTGGAATGGAACCATTAATCCCTGACTAATGTGAGCAATATGTGAATCACAGACACGCAGGGCTGGTAGGGAACAGGAGTCCATTAAATGCAAACCCACTGCCCCAAGACAGCATTTTCCACACATCACAGCACCCTACTCCATCTTCACACACCCCCACTGCCCAAACTATCTACAAACCACCATGACCGCAAATAGAGAGCAAGATACTGCACATGGAAGTATCTTCCCCGCACAACAAGGGAAGGGAAGAAGGAAGCTGTGTGGCACCCCAGTGCAAGATGACAGCATGCCCCTAAACTCCTCTGTGGCTCTTCCCAATGGGTCCTAGCCAGGCTATCTCCGGAATCAGAGACATCAGTATGCTTCTGAACAACAGCCATTGGGAAACAGCAGCAGGGAAGGGCTATTGCTTTTGTGCCTTGCCTGTTGGCTTCCTGGAGACATCTGGTTGGCCACTGTGGGCAACAGGATATTGGACTAGATAGACCGTTGGTCTAACTTAGTATGCTCTTGTGAGATCATACATATTATATTCTTATGCTCTTGTGAGATCATACATATTATATTCTTATGCTCTTGTGAGATCATACATATTATGAAGCTGCCTGCTTAATTTGAACAGGGGGGGAGCCATAATGAAAATTTTCAAAGAATGTGAGAGTGGAATATTGCAGTCTGGGCATACACACCTCATGTGAGTTTACTGGAGGCCAGTTCTGAGCTGGAACCATAGTATAAACACATAATGAGACACACAACATGTGAAACAGCACATAGATATGAGCATGAGTTTTCAAGCTCCATAAGCCAGGGACCTGTTTGTTCATTTATTTTTATTATTATTTTTTAGGATTTTGCTTTAAAGCACCATATCTATTTACGGCACCATAAAAATAATAAAGAGAGGTGCTATCACTCTTGCTCTACAAAAATCTGAAGAAAAAGATTTGAGAAAAGAGGAACCAGCAAGGATCTGTAGCTAAGGATGAGTGAATCTGTCAATTTTTGTTTCTCTCAGTTTATCAGTTTTCCAACCTTAAGTTCAGTTCTCCACATTTTCATATCAGTTTGCATTCTTTTAAAGAGTCCTCATGAAAATGTATAAGCAAATTTCCCCTAAGATTGCATGTTTATATGCCATTTTAACTAGCGTGCACATTTTTTTCAAAGACGTGTTTCCTAATATAATGTCTTTTAAATACCATTTTCACTAGTGCATTCATGTTTGTGCACCATTCATCCTGGTACATGTATTTTTGTATGCATCAGGGCCATGGGTTCAAGCCCCATGTTGGCCAAAAAGACGCCTGCATTGCAAAGGCTTGGACCAGATGACCCTTGTGGTCCCCTCCAACTCTTCAATTCCAGGATTACTTGGCCAAAGAACTGCATAGCAATATTCAGAATTAGCGAATTTTGTAGGATGACTGCGTTTTGACTCTCATGCTGTTTCAGAAGGTGCAAATGAGGCAGGGTCACCCTTACATGTAAACTGAATTAAATCCTCCAGCCCTGTCTGTGGCATCCTCCTACAGCCTCTGTAAGAACCTTGGAAATACCAGGAGGAAAGAACTGAGTATACAAAACAGTTGTTGCAATCTATTAGTTATCATAATTTCACAGTGATAGGCTGATTTTTAAATGAATGAACACACAAAAGAACAAGGCTGATGCTTGCTTCAGAGCCTTCCTTCATTTCCAGGGGGCTTCTATTAGGATTGCTAAATATCACCAAAAACAGACAGGGAGATTTAATAGATTGTACACATATTTGAGGCTGCTTTGGACTTTGTTCTTGCCGCATGGCGTTTGTAACTGAACTCTCCCCCTGCCGTCCCTAAGGCTGTCTTGGAATCTCTCTCTCTCTCTCTCTCTCCCTGTTCCTCCCATCCTTTTGAAAGACTTGAAAGGGCCTGTAGCCTCTTATAAATCAATGTCTCTCTCCAAGATCTTATTTACTGGCTTCTTCTGCCTCTGCAGTCAGTGAAACCTATAATTGTTTCTTGGACAATTCTAAAAATACAGTGCATTATTAGAGAGCACAACAACTCCTGCCTTAAAGAGAGCACTGTACATTCGAGAGAAGAATGATGCAGTTACTGTACCGCAAATGCTAAAATGTTTCCTGTTACTAACAGCAAGCTCAAAATGCAGGACTGTTGACCTCTTTATCAAGTTCAGCCATTAGCTTCAGGATTGTTTGAGAACTGTCTTGATGGATCGGGCCAAAATATAATTGTCTCCGAAGATGGCCAAACAGTTATCTGTGGGAAGTCCAGATGTTCCTGTTGTCTTCCCCAACATCTGTCATCAGAAAAACAGCCTCTGAAGGTGCAGAATTCCTTTGGATATCATGGCTCATGATAATGAGCTTTTAAACTTCTAAAAAAATTCTCCTAATTTCTGGAATTCGCTGAGAAGGCAAATTAATTATACTTTGTTCATCTGATTTCCATGCAGCAGGAGTTAATCATAAGAACATATTAAAGTCCTGCTGGATCAGGCCAAAGGCCCATCTAGTCCAGCATCCTGTTCCCACAGAAGACAACCAGACTTTTATGGGAAACCCAGAAAGAGAACCTGAGTGCAACTGTACTCTCCACACTTGCTATTCCCAGAAAAGGTTATTCAGTAATGCTGCCTCCAACAGAGATTAGGATTTGGGGGCTAGTGGGGATACCTTGATTAGCCCTTACAACCCCTTGTTTTTTCACCTTCTGCACCCTGCTGAGACTAATTCAACTGGCATCTGGGGAGTAGCATGGGTTGGTTGCTCCTGAAGCATTGAGTACAAGCAGGTGATGAATTTGGGGAGAAAATCTTTAGTTATACAAAGGCATTATTGGGTTAAGGGACCCTTTAGGGATCTTCCAGTGCTTTATACATAGTGGGACTTCACAGGCAAGCCTTTGGGCCTGGCATATGCATTTGGGGTGAATGCTGGGTGGCAGAGTTTATAACCAAGGCTCACCTAGTAAGGTGGAAGTCGTTTCCCCCCATCCTTTCAGGGAAAGCCACTGTCTGCAGTTCTATCACATGCCCACAGGGCTGGAGAGATGCTCTCTTGCCAGAGGTAGATAAAATCTTCTCCTGCCTGTACTTTCTGAATTTGGTTAATTTGCTTGCAATTCCTCCAAGTTTAATAAATACAGCCATTTCCCCAAACATAGGCCTCATTTGTCTTCCTTGCAAGTGTGCTTGTGAGCATCACCCCAAGAGGTGGGTGGTGAAAGGTCCATTTTGTGAGTAGAATTTTTTTTAAAAATCATTTTTATTAATATTAACATATTCATATGTTGTACTGTACTTAATCTATACACTTTTATGTATGCAACCCAGAGAATGTTTACTGATGGCCAAATACATAAATTTAGTTAATAATAGCAATAATATTCACTCGTGTGCTGTTTTAGATTTTGGCATTTTTCAATGATTTTCATCAATTCTGACTTTTCGCATTTTATATGTTCTTGATAACTGCTTTGTTTTAGATAGAAAAGTAGGATGGAAATGATTGGAGATGAATATATACATAACTAGATATAACTGTACATAACTATATTCTTTAAAAAAAATATTCAAGGAGTAACAAGAGCCCTGGGACCTCAAATAGAATGATACAGTCCATGCCAAAGAAAACATTAACATTTCTTCAGATATGTATCACTGGTGTATGGTTGCAATCCTATGCTGCCTGAGAGAATGTGTAGCTCTCCCCCTCCTTAGACAGAAAGAGAGATCCACAGGCAGAGAAGGAGATCTGCCAATGGAGGCAGCCTACTTGCAGATCCAGAAACTTTCATGGCTTATCATCTCCTCCATCATCATTTTTTCATCATCAGGGGACCAAAAGTCTTTTTCCGCCTTCCTAGCTTTTGCATTCCCCCCCCCTTCCCCCCTGCTGGTGTGAGCTCAGTAGGGCTTTTGATGGGGTGGTTTTGTCCACCTCCAGTTCCCCTTTTCTGCACTTTTGGATTGCTCTGACAATAAAATTAAAACATCCAAACCTTCCCAATGTAAGTTTATCTAAAAAGCGTTCCTGTTCCTCCAAGTTTATAAAAACAAAACTCTGTAGTGTTTCTTGGATATTCCCTAGGGGCGTACATCATTTAGTCTACGGGACTATATAGAAGGAAGCAAAATCGGTCTGTCGAGAGGGCTGGAATACTATTGTTTTATAAGCCATGTAACTTGGTTTCTTAAGCGAGAGCATCGCCTCTTCTTCTTTTCCATAACTTTCAATACAGTTCGAATCTTGTTGAATTTAGAAATAAAAATTACCTCAGAGGTAAGTTCTGCTTCGCTCACATCGGAGCTCTTCTAAGGGGGTTTATTCTTGGAGGACGGCTGTTTGTGGCAATTTCTGTGTTACCATGGGGATTGCTATAGTAACGATTCTCCCCTAGCCCTCTATTTATTAAGTTAGTTTGATGCAAAAGTGAAGGTAGACCACAAATCCTCCGAAGACACAATAGCTTTGAAGGGATTCTGCCATTGAGGCAATCCGTGTCTTAATGTCCTGATGAAGGGGGCCTTGAGTGTCAGTTTAAAGGACAACATTTACAGATAATTTGATACAGTCAAAGAAATGAGATTCCACAAGGTTTCCTGTGAAAGTGGAAAACAACAGCTGATCTATGTCATAACACATTATAGCATTTGACAACGTAGCAATCCTTTTACACGCCTCCCCGAGGCAGCTCCCTGCATCCCATCTCCCCTTCCTGAGTCAGGCCCCTTGCTTTACAAAGGGATTAAACAAGGTAGCAAAAAGAGCCACCTCCTCCCGAATGACTACAAGAAATTAGCCAACTTGTCACAGGTACCTGGAGGAACATCTGGGGAAAGTTAAACATCTGTGGTAAGCGTGCATGTTTTTTAATGAATGCTTTAAAAGAGGGGGGGGAGGACCAACCTTACCCAACCTATAACTTTCAAAGAATCTGTTGTTCAGACAAGCAGAAGGAATCTGTAATCCAGATGCAGCATTCTTGAGAATGGTAGCACGAGTACGAGCTATCCACAACAGCATGGGAAACACCTTTCAACTTTGGTGGCATAAGAACAGCCTGCTGGATCAGGCCAATGGCCCATCTAGTCCAACGTCCAGATCTCACAGTGGCCAACCAGATGCCTGTGGGAAACCTGCAAGCAGGACTTGAGCACGATAACACCCTCTCCTCCAGTGGTTTTCAGCAACTTATGTTCAAAAGCATACTTCTTCCAATAGTGGAGGTAGAACATAGCCATCATGGCTAGTAGCCATTGATAGCCTTATCATCTAAGAACTTGAGTTCTAAAGCCTTTCAAGTTAATGGTCATCATTGCCTTTGCGGGAGCAAATTCCACAAACAGTGTGGATTTTCTTTCTTTCGTTGTTGTTTTTTAAAGAAGGAGCCACATTTTAAAGAATGCCCATTCACCCACTTTGAAGAAATCCTCTTGGAGTTCAGTCTCTTTTTGTTTTATTTTTGTTTTATCACCCTGAAAAAATTGGTGTCATCTACAAACTTGGACACCTCACTACTCACCCCTCACTGTGTTGTTGTTGTTGTTGTTCAGTCGTTCAGTCATGTCCGACTCTTCGTGACCCCATGGACCAGAGCACGCCAGGCACGCCTATCCTTCACTGCCTCTCGCAGTTTGGCCAAACTCATGCTAGTATCTTCCAGCGTCATATCTTTTATATGCCTGTTGTCTTTGTCCATGGAGTTTTCTTGGCAGGGATACTGGAGTGGCTTGCCAGTTCCTCCTCCAGGTGGATCACGTTTGGTCCAAACTCTCCACTATGACCTATCCATCTTGACCTATCCATAGCTTCCCTGAGTAATTCAAGCCCCTTCACCATGACAAGGCAGTGATCCATGAAGGGGCACCCCTCACTACATATCACTTATTAAAAAGTTAAGATGTGCTGGTCACAATACCAAGTTTTGTGTCCTTCCATTATGAAAACTGCCTATTTATTCCTACTTTCTGCTTCCTGTTCTTCAATAAGTTAACAATTCACAAGTCAACCTCTCCTTTCTTCTCAAATTTGCGCTTTGTCAAACGTTTGTAAAAGTCTGAATATGCAATGTCTATCAATGCATCCCTATCCATATGTTTGCTAACACTCTAAAAACACCAGTGAGGCAGGACTTACCTTTGCAGAAGCCATGTTGATTCTTCTTCAGCAAGACTTGTCCTTCTATATGTTTGGTCATTTTATTTTAATAATGCTTTTCACCAATTTACCTGTAACAGAGCTTACTGGTCTGTTATTCTTTGCATTTTTCACCCCACACTGATGTCTTCTCTTTTTTAATGGTGATGCATTCATCATTTTCTATTCCTCAGGTACAGAAGTTGACTTTAGGAACATGCTACATATTTTTGTTACACTATCAGCAACTCTACACTTCAATTCTTCCAAAAGGGCTTGAGCAGTAGTCAGGTGATTATTAGACGAAGTTTTTGGAACCTATGGCAATATGGAATGGGCCTGTAGTAAACTCTGAAGGACCATTCCCCTCTGTACTCATGTTCACCAATTTTAATTAAGCTATCCCTTGGCATGCCAGTTTGCTCTCTTGGTTGCTTCTTCCAAAGTCTCACAACACCACAAATAAACAAGAAGATTCTTTGCACTTCAGAGACCAATCGCCATATGGCTTCCCACTCTCACCCATGAATCTAGAATTAAAATGCAGGCAAACCACATGGATTTACGAACTCACTGGATACAGCAAAAATACAATCTCAGAACTTAAACAATGCTCACATTGCACAAAGCTGGAACAATTAAAAAGCTATGGGTTTGGAGGGACTAGGCGGTTTCATCGTACCACACCATTGCTTGATGGGAAAACAAAGGTAGAAATATAAAGAAAAACTGGAAAGTATTAAGCACTTTTAAATGCCTGATTTTATTTTACAAGGTGTAAATATTACACATTGCAGTTACATAGTAAATACCACATTACTAGGTAATTATGCTTAAACATGGCCAACTACAGTACCTGCAAAAATAATTGCTACCCTAAGAGCCGTTATTCCGTCCCTTGATAACCCTATAGTTTAATAGTTGGGAGTGGGGGCAAATCATTTATTCCATCCACATATTTAAAAGAAAGAAAGAAAGAAACCCTGCCAGCCGTCCAAAGAACATGCACGATCAATAGAGGTTTATAAGGGGAGTGCTGTTGATGTAACCTAATAACCGCAGCATTACAAAAGGCAATAAGTGGTTTATGATAAAATGAGATGCAAAAGTGTGTCTAGCAAATGTTGGAACTGTTTGGGGGGCCCGGAGGGGTCTGCGAGTCACTTGCTTTTTAATGTGGCGCAAAGTGACTGTGTCAAAACCGAACTCTGCATTTTAAAGTCATTAAAACTTCACACACACCCCAACCGCCCAACCCTCCACTGTAAGAAAACATTCAAAACCATCTCATAAGGCATCAGTACCAAAATGGCTGGTGTGGTAATGCAATTTCTAATTTGCTGGTTTCAGATTGCAAAAAAACCCCAAAACCCTTGTACAGTGGCACCTTGGTTTAAGACAGTGCTGTCAAGTATCCCGTTTTCCCCGGGATTCTCCCTTATTTTAAGAAGAAGAAGAGTTTGGATTTGATATCCCGCTTTTCACTACCCGAAGGAGTCTCAAAGCGGCTAACATTCTCCTTTCCCTTCCTCCCCCACAACAAACACTCTGTGAGGTGAGTGGGGCTGAGAGACTTCAGAGAAGTGTGACTAGTCCAAGGTCACCCAGCAGCTGCATGTGGAGGAGTGGAGACGCGAACCCGGTTCCCCATATAACGAGTCTACCGCTCTTAACCACTACACCACACTGTTTCCTGCTGCTCTCCCTTATTTTTTATTTCCCTTAAATTTCCCGTTTTTAATGGAAGCAGCTCCTCCCCTGCTGGCCAGGGACTGGGTGGGAAGACCTCGCCTACTTAGAGAGAAAATCCTCAGCCCTCAAAGCAAGTGGGAGCTGTTTCCCATGCTTACAGGGGGGTGTATTCCTCCCCCTGCATCAGCCCCTATCCGTTGCCGCCGAGCCCCTTAGCTGGCCAATAGGGTTAGCTGGCAGGCGGAGCCCGGCTGCCTTTGAGCAGTTGCTGCTTCCTGTCCTGTTTTGATGGCATCAGACAAGAAGACGATGGGGCTCCATTGCGCGGAGCACATGGCTGCCCTCCTCTTTGCTGGCTGCCCTCCTCTTTGCTCCGCTCCGAGCCTGAGCCTGCTTGGAGTTTACATTGCTGCTCCGGCCACTTTTGCTTCTGGCTCCGCCCACCACTGACATGTGACTGTCCCCAGGATAGGTGAGACTGCTGATCCCTTATTTTCAAATCTGAAACTTGACAGCTATGGTTTAAGAACAGCTTAGTTTATGAACAACTTGGACTAAGAACGCTGCAAACCCGGAAGTAGGTGTTTTGGTTTGTAAACTTTGCCTTGGAAGCGGAACATGTTCCGCTTCCTGTTGAGTGTGTGTTCCATTTGTAAATTCCCCGCTGCTATGGGAAAGCACACCTTGGTTTAAGAACGCTTTGGTTTAAGAACAGACTTCCGGAATGGATTAAGTTCGTAAACCAAGGTACCACTGTATATTGATCTATTAAAGAGACACTAGGCTTGTCCACTCTTACCTTTTGCTCTGCGCTTTCTAGATACTGGTCCTGGCTTTCCAGGTCTGTGTCCAACAGTTTTCTCCCCCTCCCTCTTTCTCCAGGAAAATCTTGTGTTGGGGGGCGGGGGGCGTTACTTGGTTGTTTTTGGTTTTATTATGTATTTTGTGCATATCAGAGACATTTGCATGTAAATAAATAAGAAAAGCCAAAAATATATACAGTGGTACCTTGGTTGTCAAACGGCTTGGCTCCCAAACAAATCGGCCCCTGAACGCTGCAAACCCAGAAGTGAGTTTTCCGGTTTGCAACTGTTTTTCGGGAACCGAATGTCCAACACAGCTACCGTGGCTTCTGATTGAGTGTAGGAAGTTCTTGCAGGCAATTGGAAGCCACACTTTGGTCTTCGAACGGTTCCAGGAGTCGAACGGACTCCCGGAATGAATTAAGTTTGACAACCAAGGTAAACCTTGTAATACCTTGTAAACAGCTATGTATCACTACCCAATCTTATTCCTATTTAATGCAGGGATAAGATTATATAGGGAAGTGGTTAACCAAATAACATAAATTTTGCCTTAGGGTGCAGTCCAACCCCCCAACCCCACCCCACCAATGGGGCTTTGTGGAGCTGTGGAGCCATTGCCGACCCCACAGCCCAGCTGTACATGGCAGTCCTGGTAGAAGAGAAAGGGGAAGATGACTGGGCATGAAGTTGACCCTGTAAATTACATTTTTGTTTGCTTGCTAAAGAATAACAAAGCTGCAAAGAGAAGGCCTTTAAAAAAAGAAAATAACTTTATGTCCCTTTGTGAGGATACACAAGTCACCGAGAACCAAATGCTGTTCTTCATATTCTTCTGTAAACACAAATATGTCACCAGCAGCACAAAAATTACTCCTTGATGAAAGTTAACAGGGTCACAATGCAGCTGGGGAAACCTGGAGGTGAAGGGATAAAAACACCTGCGCTATCGTAACTCCAAAGCTATATTGGGGTGGGGGCAGGTGGGTTTCTTTAAAAAAAACAAACCCACACATCCCCAGCTGCATTGTTCAATTCCATCCTCGTCAAAGAGAAGAAAGAGCCCAAATTTCACATGCAGAAATGGATCCTCCTCCAACAGAATGGCTCGACATTTTTTAAAAAAGGTATTCTGCTTCAGTGCATAATGTGTTCAGTTTGAGAACTGGGGGTCCAAAATTTGGTTTCCGGACCAAGCAAGTCATTTTGCCCAGGATATTTTCATTTGCCTACTAGCAAAAGGTAACCACAGGTGACCTACCCAAGGTAAAGCTGCCTCACCTCGGGCATGACGTAGGAGAATTCACATTAGGGTGGTCATGTGACCTAAATTATAGATTTCAGTACTCTGTTGGAAGTACAGGAAGAGGACAGTTGCGATTTGAAGAAGTCCTCTGTTTGAAGGCCTATCCAGGCCAAGTCAAGTGTAAAGAGCCCCAAGGAGAGGGATAGCAGGAGATGTCTTGAGTTTCCCCACCAACAGTTAGCACCAGGAGAGCAGACTGAGCAGCTTGTTAAGGATGCTGAGTGTTGTTAGAAGACCCTTCATCCCCTAAAAGAGTTGCAATTCCCAGAGAGGTTTAACAACCAATTCCTCCTTCCAGGGAACTCTGGGAAATGTAGCTCCGTGAGGGGAATAAGGGTCTCAAAACACCTCTCAGCACCATTAACAATTTACAGTTTCCAGGATTCTCTAAGGGGGAGTGGAGCTGTGACTATTCCTCACTTGATGTTACAGCAGGTTTGGGGAGAAACATCCTGAAATAACATTTATTTAATCTAAGACTAGAAAGAGTAGTAGTAGTTCCAACAAGGTTTTGCAAAGCTTTAGGAGTTGGTAGAAGAATCATGTGACCAGGCTAAAGAAAAGAATACTATGGTGAAAGTTGCCCAGGCAGATATTTCATTATGCCTTGCTTTCAGAATATTGTCTCAGAACCTGGGGCGGGGAGGGAGGGGGAGAGAGAGAGAGAGAGAGAGAATGAAAACTCCATTAGCTCTTCTCTTTGAAGGTGACATTTATTTTCAATTCTCCTTACAATAAGATGATGAAATTACATGAACTTTAAATCAAACTTTAGTGCAGCAGGATAAATAAGTCTTGCAGCTGACGGCTCTGAGCCAGCTTCGAAACAATCGTGCAGACATTACAATTTTATCATCTTAACAAATGTTTGTTTTCCATTTGCATTTGACAATGGAATTAATAAACTATTTTGCCAATTTAAGATTTATGAAACGGCTACCCCACGCCTGCCCCCCATAGCTCCCGACACCCACTTTTTCTAATTTATAGAATTTGCATAAGGGCAAAAGAGGGGCATCCTCCTTCCTCCCCCACTGCACTGTTTCAAACACATTTTAATTTTCATGGTAATAATAAATGCCCTAGACAACAATGGCCCATTGATCCTCGGTCTGCCTCCTACCTGCCCCAGAGCAAGAGAGCAATTGTTA
The DNA here is from genome assembly GCF_009819535.1 of Lacerta agilis. Classification (NCBI taxonomy): domain Eukaryota; kingdom Metazoa; phylum Chordata; class Lepidosauria; order Squamata; family Lacertidae; genus Lacerta; species Lacerta agilis. The sequence continues at coordinate 13,209,653 of NC_046322.1, read as the reverse complement.
CATGTAAAAGATGTATACAAATGTACACACACACACCAAACCCAGGTAGCAAAATAAAGGCTTTAGCTGTTAATGTGTTCAATGATAATTAATATGCAGGAATAGCTAGTTGAGTCACAAGCCATTTTAGCCCCAGAATTGCATCTGTCAGTCCAAATACTCACTCCGTACGAAGCACCCAGGACTGAATCTAGTTAGACAGCTAAGTGAATTTAAACAAAAATCTGCAGATGCATGATAGATGCACAGGATGTTATGCCACACATGAATGACTCCTGAGCAGGCCAAAAGACAGATGTATTTCCTCCGACTGCAGGCCAGGCTCCAGCACAAACCACTCTTCATTTATCAATAATTGGGCCTTAATTTTATTTGGCAGTGGTGGAGCAGCGTGCTCAACTTCCTCTCCAATAGACTAACACTAATTAGACTTTATTTGGGGGGGTGATTTGGGGGGGGGAGGAAGCACAGGAGAGGGTCTCCCTTTATATTTTGAAATTTCAGATTGGGATGCTGAGCTGCAAGTGCAGTTGAGATTTGATCTTTTCCAAAAAGCTGGTTTACGCTACACCCATCAAGTGTGTTATTGGCAGCAACGGGCTGTGGGGTATGTGTGCTAGCTGTTCTTTATATTGAAGAATGGAGATGGGATCTCTGTAGGGCCATCGGCTGCAGGTTCGTGTCTTCAGACTCACACAGTACCCAGAACCATTGCCACCACTTTGGAGCAAGTGCCCTGTTTTATGAATACTTGGTAGGGCCATAGCTCAGTGGTAGAGCATTTGCTCTGGATGCAGAAGGTCCCAGGTTCAATCCCATCTCTGGAGAGTGCAGAAAGAGACTGAATCATTGGAGACCCAGTCAGTCAGTGTAGACACTTGTCCCACACTCACCCAGACCAATGAGGACAAACGACTGGAATTTTAGTTCTTTCTTAGCAAAAGCACTCGGTTACATCAACTCCTAAGGTGCAAGTGATGTTCATACCACTTCCCACTAATTAGTTGCATAAGCAATCTACCTCTGCAGACCTGTGCTCCATCTCGAACAGCTGGAGTACACTAGTGGCCAAAATTGTGGAAACCTTTTGGAAGAAAGTGTATTTCCGAGGTTTGATGGCTCATAACACCCGATTGACTCTCTAAACACTCATGCTCATTAGCTACATTCAAATGAAGGAAAGCTACTGCATATCAACCTAAGCAAGTTGTGCTTTCTTTTTCTGGTTATTTGGCTCTAACTTTTGATAGAATACAGATAATTGAACAAACATTTTTGCATTACATTAAATTACCTTTCCATTGATATATAATTTTATGGTATTACTCCAAAAGAAGTTGCGTTGTGAGCCATCAAACCTCAGAAATACACTTTTCCCAAAAGGTTTCCACAATTTTGGCCACTAGTGTACCAGCATAGCTATGCCACTTCCTGCTTTCTTATCCCCCTTTGTCTGAAGCTACTGTTGGCTTCTCCTCACTCACAGCTCCAGCTGCTCCCATTGCTTCAAGTCCCTCCTTGCTCATGGAGACAGTGGAGAAGAGGATGGAGGGGATTCCAAAGGCATGGCTAGGGCCTCCAGGGTGAAGTCAGACTACTGGGTAATCACAGTGCCTGCTGAGGCTGCAGAGACCGGTAACTCATAATTGCTGCTTCCTGCATTGTTTTTGCTACATTAGCAGCACCAGAGTGACCTCTCTGAGGTTATCAGAAGGGATATCCTGTCAAAGAGAGGCATTATCAGAGGAGCAACAAGGACGCAGTTCAGGTGTGGACTAACCTGTAGCTGGTGGACATTTATCCTGGACTCTGCAACTCTTGAGAGCCAAAAAGGCATGCATAATGCTACAAAAGGGCCGTGTTCCCTCCTCACCTTTGGCAGAGTGATATAATCTCCATGCTTAGCACAGCTGTGCCATGCAGGAGCTGGGCAAAGCAGCAGCAGGAAGTGCCAATGGCTGCTGCTGCTGCATGGGCATTTGGAGTGGGGTCGGGTCCCTAGATCAGCAGGAGAGGATGAGTTACCGGCTCACATTGGCACAGAGGTATTTCACAGGATCTTATCACTTTGATGCAGCTTCTCATAGGATCATGCCGTTGGCCTTCAAAAGGCGAGATTTGTTCAAACGGCAGTAGGTGTCCTGCAGAGGGCTGTCTTTCAAAAGGACACATGAGCCAACTATTCCAGGAAAGCAGAAGTAGCTGTGGTGGAAATTAACAAGTCACAGTGGGCTTCTCAAAGGGTCAAAAATTGCATAGATGTCAACAGACAATACAAAACAGCCACTGCTGGACAGCTACCTGAGGATGCAATGGAGACAGAGAAGTGGGTCTTTATTGCTGCCCTCACACAGTGAGCACAATTATGTGGTCTCGGTCACACTAGGTTGCCACTTGTACCCTAGCCATAACCTAGCCTGTTTGTGTAGTTTGAGTAATTTCTATGCTTTCAACAGGTCTTGTTTATATCTGAAAGCCATCGTGAGTCCTATCGGGGGGGGGGGGGAGTTGGTCTATATTATAGGTAGGTAGGCAGGCAGGCAGGTAGGTAGATGATAGATAGATAGATAGATAGATAGATAGAGTGCTTTTTTCTTTAAAAAAATGTTTAGGGGTACTCTCATTTTGACTCAAGAAAATCACCAATTTATAGTTCAAACTGGGAAAAATAAATACAGTAAATGGACAAAAGTACAAAGATTCACAAAACATTTAGGTGTATGTGTACCCCTGTGTACCCCCAGAAAAAAGCACTAGATAGATGATAGATAGAGGTATAGATAGATGATAGATAGATGATAGATGATAGATGATAGATAGATAGATAGATAGATAGATAGATAGATAGATAGATATAGACAGACAGATAGATGATAGGTGGAAAGACAGATTTATAATAATGCAGACGAGAGTTTCCCTCTGGAGCTAAAATCCCTTCTATGATTGTCTCAAATCAAATTTAACTGACAGAAGGTTCAATGGTATAGTCTGTGGCTAGTCTCCCCTCCTGCTACCCATGCTATGTTTTAAGCTTTAAGTCCTAAAATACAGCTACTATCAAATGATTCTTTGTCTCCAAACATCGTAACTTAGGTGACTGGCCCCCTTTGCAGAGAAGGATTTAGCCCCAGGTTAGCATTAAGCACTACTGATTTGCATGAGGAATCAGTGGGCACTTGAGTTCCCTTTGGTGTTTTTAGCACAAGGCAACACTGTGTGTGTTGGCATTGACTACATCACTGTAATGTTCCTGAGGGCTGATTGCTATGCCCAGATGATCAGTTGGAGCTTTCTGCCTGAGCCAATCTATGGTATAATTGAAGAGGAAGGAAGAGGAACAAAATTCAACCTGGTTTCACCCCACTAGCGACGCCAAATTCAACAGAGAGCTTTCCATATGGTTCGGCACAAGTTAGGTAATTTGTATATATGATGCTGTAATAAACTGAATCTCCTCAGTTTCAGTAGCTAGTTCGTCCTGCCATCTCATCACAAATGGAGCAAAAAGTGGCAGCAGGATGAGCAACAGTGAAACCATTTTAGTTTGGCTGGGTAAATCTGGGCCTACAAGCTAAATAGCAGGTTTCCATATGGGATTCAACTTAGCTTTCAAAAAAAAAAGCAACAGCTTCCTCGTTTGATTTCACATCCCTATTGTAGTTTGCAGACATGTAGTTTTCCTCAAAAAGCACACACCTTGATTGGATTTTGACCTGGGTTGTTGCAGCCCCTCTTCAACCCAAGAAGTTCGAACTCCAGCGTTAGTTTAGCACACAGAGGCAATGTTGTTCCCCCCAGCTGTTGTGCCCTCCAGTTCCTATTAAGCTCAGCCAGCATTGCTATGGCCAGGGACCATCACCTCCGACAATGGAAACTATCCTCCAAAACGTTGGATGGTCAATCTGTTGGCTACCCTTGGTTTAGGAGTCATTTTTAAGACTCCCAGTATCTTCCACATTAGACAAAGTATCAGGGAGGCAATGCACTCTACCCTAAGAAAGTGAGCTTAGAGGAGAGGGGTGAATTCTCCACTCAGCAAATGCCCATGGATGTAAACCCACACTCTTTGCTACCTATGATCTAATTTAGAAGGAACAAGCATGTACCTGCAACGGAAAGTTGCAGTGTATCCTTGGTGTGCATATGTTACCTGAGCCTTTGGATGAGAAAGTTGGAAACACAAATTTTAACCTCAAATTCAGGTCTTACTTCATGTGCAAATGGTCTATTTTGGCCTTGCATCAATCATGCACAATTCATTTCTTTGGCTGGCTGGCTGGTTTTGGGACTTTTAAAAGTGCAACCAGTCTGCTTGTAAGTCAATGGAATCTTCTAAATTTAACAGAGTACTTTGTTTTTGCTGCATTCAGTCTGCTTCATAATAGCATTTGTTGTATCTGGGGAGAGCAATCCAAGCCGCAGATTGAATGGAATGCTAAACTATGGAAGTACCAAACCATCCTCAGATTAAGGGATTTGCAGTGGCAGTTAGGAACGTGTATAGGACAAGCCACTCACACACATCTGTATGAAATCAATATGCGCCCCATCATGGCTGATTAACTACAGACCAAAAAGCAGGTCGGACATACAGATGCAATGGAAACCAAACACACTTTTAATGTATATGTTATAAGAGCTGGTGTTCAATGTATTTGACTAGAATGCAGAAGGCTGGGTTCCCTGTGGCAGCCTAGACATGACCATCAGTTATTAGCTCCCCCATCAATAAAAATATTAGAATAAGAATAAGAATATTATAATGGCAATTGTACAGGCAAGCAGAATAACAGATGTTAGAGATGGACAAATCTATATCAATTTTTTGTTTTCTCAGTTTCTCACTTTTCCAAACTTAAGTTCTACAAATCTCTACATGAGTTTACTTTTAAAAAAGAAAGAAAGAAAAGCTCTCATGGTAATTCATCAGCATTTTAGTGCAAATTTCTCATCATGTACCCATTTTATTACGCAATTTTGCCTGACATATACATTTTTTGCAAGCAGCTTTCCCCATAATATACTGCATGTTTGTATCTTATTTTCACTAATGTGTGCATTTTTATGTACAATTCTCCTAATGAGCACATTTTTATGCAAGTTTTTTTTCCTCGGAGAGCCGCATCACAAGTTTCAGGTAAGTCCACAATAAAACCCGTACCAAAACGAATTTCTCCTCCATCCCTGAAGGGCAGTAAAACATATTGTAAATAACAAAATAAAATAAAAAGGACAGTATTTCTCCAAAATAAAATAAAAAGAACAGTATTTCCGAAGAAGTGTGCATGCACACGAAAGCTCATACCAAGAACAAACTTAGTTGGTCTCTAAGGTGCTACTGGAAGGAATTTTTTATTTTATTTTGTTTTGAGTATTTCCCCACTAAGCATAGGAAAAAATATATGATGAAAACTTTTTTCAACACAAGAGAAAGTGTGACGATGTTCATGTCAAGCACAGCCTGAGGAGGAAAGCCTTGCTGTCCTGATTCTCCTTGAATTTAGTTCAGTGCCCTGAATGGTCTTCACTCCGTGCAATACTGGCAACATCTTTGCAATTGCCAGCAGATTTCTGCCCTTTGGGTTTGCAGTGTTATAAACTGCCTTTGAATGCAGCACGGTGCTTGGAGGATGTGTTAACCATTCTGTTAGCTCTGCTCTGAGCTGCAGTTTACAGCTACACTGGCAGCGAACCTTGGAGGCCTTGCTCCTTTCACTGGTACAGTTCTCCAAAGTGAAGCAGAACATGGCAACGGATTGGAAGGGGGAAGAGGAAGCAAGCAAGCAGGGAGTAAGCCTTGTGTCTCAATGCTGAAAACCATGATCATCGTTCCCAGGTGGGCACCTGCTTTTGAACTGTGCCACTTCTAACTACAACAAGGGGAGGAGCACTTATGCCCTGCAACAAAACACAACTCCTAGCTGTGACAGCTACGCTCTGCCTCCATGTTTGGCTACAGTAATACTTCTGAATACCAGTTGCTGGGAACTCACAGATGAGGTTTTGTGTTCTTGTGCTCATGTCCTGCTTGCAGGCTTCCCACAGGTATCTAGCTGGCCACTGTGAGAACAGGATGCTGGTCTAGAGGGGCCATTGGCCTGATCCTGCAGGACTCTTACATTCCTGCTCTCATAAATATACCTAACTGCTTGGGACCAAGGCTAGGGTTTAGAACCTTTGTCCTTGGTGTACTCATTTTCCACAAGGAGAAAGGTTGTCTGTCTATATGTCTGCTTTTGTTAGAGGGAGCAATCAAATATTTGATGAACTACCTGTAATTTGAAATGGTGAAATCCAGGAAGAGAACATCATGCATGGGTACAATCATGTAGCTTGGCCTCAATCCTCATTCACTTTGGAGGAAATCAAAGAGCCTCTTTCAGATGTTCAAATGGCTTCAGTTTTGAAATGTGGCCACCCAGTTCCAAGGCCATGGCATTGTCCCACCACTGGGATGGCAGGCGCTTAATGCAGAAGTTGTGACCCACCAAGTAGCTTAGCAGCAATGGATTGCAACCTACTGAGTGCTTGATACCCTCCACCACTGCCATCCTACGTTTTTCAGCCCCATACAACAAGTGAAGATAGAATCTCTGGTGGACCATCATCTGATAAGAAGTCCATGGCTCAGAATGTCATGACTTGCGCAGGCTCAGTTTAAATTAGAGCTGTGTGAAAGTGCCCATTGGAAATTCTCCACCCTACTTGTGGGCAAAGAAATTGGGGAGGGGGACACACACAATACCCCCAAATTTCTCCAGGAGAAGAGAAATTCTACAACAGTTTCTTGGGAGTGGGGCTCAACATTAGCACAGCTGCTTTCCTTTTTGTCTGAAGGTTTTATGTTTCTGCTGCTGAAAGCGTCAGAGGCAACAACTGTGTTAGCAGCCTGGGCGCCATACTGCATCCGCCACAAGGCCCCAGGCCTAGGCAACATTCACACCATACATTTGAAGTGCTATAATGCTGCTTTGAACTGCCCCAGTTTTCCTCCAAAGAATTCTGGGAGCTCTAGTTTGTTAATTGTGCCGAGAGTTGCTAGGGAGATGACAATTCCCCACCCAGAGCTCAAGTTCCTAGAGTGCTTTAACAATCAATCCCTCTTCACAGGGAACTCTGGGAACCGTAGCTCTGGAAATGGAACAAAGAACTTCCTAGCAACTCTCAGCACTCTTAACACACTATAGTTCCCAGGGTTCTTGCAGTGAAGACATGGGTAGATGAGAGCCAGTGTGGTGAAGTGGTTAAGAGCGGTAGACTCGTAATCTGGTGATCCGGGTTCGCGTCTCTGCTCCTCCACATGCAGCTGCTGGGTGACCTTGGGCTAGTCACACTTCTTTGAAGTCTCTCAGCCCCAGTCACCTCACAGAGTGTTTGTTGTGGGGGAGGAAGGGAAAGGAGAATGTTAGCCACTTTGAGACTCCTTCGGGTAGTGATAAAGTGGGATATCAAATCCAAAGTCGTCTTATTCTAAATGTATGCTGTGAATGTGGCCCAACTGGTGGGCCATTAGTGGTGGTAGGTGGTGATGGGGGAATGGCATCTCTCTCTCTCTCTCTCTCTCTCTCTCTCTCTCTCTCACACACACACACACACACACACACACACCTAATGAGGGAGAATATATTGGGGGAATGTTTATGTTCTTCTTCTAGTAGGGTGAGAAAAAGAAAACCTCGGAAATTCTCTCAGAGAAAAGTCTTCTGAGAACTTTTGGCTTTTGCTTATTTGCTGAGCAAATTGCTGAAACGCACCTTGGAACCTCTTGTGTATTGTGCATGCCCTGTGGAAATGTGGAACAGAATGCAGGAGGGAAACGGAATGGACATCCTCGTCAATATAGGTTTTGCATTTGCAATACAAAGCGATTCAAGCAAAAATTGATTTAAACCTCAAGCGTGAAAACAGCCTCAGGCCATCTAAACCCAAGCCAAAGCATCTTACCAGAAACATCACACTCCAGTACCTTTTGAGCCACCATGTACAGACTCCTCTTCGATTTCCAGACTGTTCTTTGTCTGTTACCATAGCAATTTTTTGCCTCATTAGGGTCCTTATGAACTTGTTTACCATCCCAATGATAACACTTTCAAATCCAAGCTGAATATCAGAGCTCTGTGCTGCCCATCTGTGCTTGATCTGATCGGCACTTCCAAAATAATACATTGGCAGGCCATCTCAACTCTGTCTCTCCCTGAATCTGAGCATGGTTTAGCCATTCTTAATTTCCCAGAACAAAATGGATAGCAGTTTGGGACAGAGTCACTCCTTCGGGTCTTTCATGGACATAATGCAATGGGGGTACAGGTGCTGTTCATTTGTTGTGTGAGATCTGGACACCATCCCTCAAGTAAGTGCTCCTTTTTTCAGGGATGTCACGGCACTCAAACTCAGAACAGAATTTTGCTTAAAACATTTTCTCCCTCTCCATATTTGGTTAAAGAGACATTTGAGGCAAATGTTGAGGGTGCCTCCCTAGACAAAGCATTTGCAGGAATTTCAAGGGGTGCTAGACAAATTTCAACAGGATTTGCAAAAATTCTCAGGGAGGTATTAGCTCATCTCTAGATTAAACAGGGCTGGGTATGTGACCCATGCTCCAAAAATTAAAACTAAATCTGCACCACATTAACCAAAATTCAGTGACAAGAAAAGCTGAATTCCGCAATCAGTTGGTTTCTGAGCACCTCCTGTCTAGCAGCTGAATGCTTAAACAGACTCTATTCAACAACATTGTCTTTGGAATTATATGAAATTTGTATCTATGCCATTGATTCTATGGTTTGTGATCCATAGTGAATCACTGAGGCATTCAAAGCCCCTTTCACTCATTTTCCCCCAGTTCAATTCATGCAATTTCTACATCAGTTTGATTTTTTTTTTAAAGTCCTTGTGATAATTTATCAAGTTACTAGAGCACATTTCTCACAATCTACATAATTCTGCAGGCAGCTTTCTCAAATGTACAGTTTTCACTAATACATATGCATTTTTGTGCACAAATTGCAACATCATCAATATTTTTCAACACATTTTTGGACTGGGGAACTGCACTACAAAATTCACTACAAAATGCGAACTTTGAAGCATAGCGGTATTCCAGTTTGTGGACTGATTCGGGAAGTAAAGATTAGCTCACTTCATGTTAAAATGTTAACAAAACTGAACTTCTTCCCCATCTTCTTCTGCCCTTCATGAAACTGCTCACACTTGGCATTCTCCTCTGGACATCTTAGACAGAGAGCCAGTGTGGTGCACTGGTTAGAGTGTTGCGCTATGACCCGGGAGACCAGGGTTCAGATCCCCACTCAGCCATGAAACTCACTGGGTGACCTTGGACTAGTCACTGCCTCCCAGCCTAACTTACCTCTCAGGTTGTGGAGGGGATTAAGTGAGGAGGGGGGAAACTGTGCATGCCACCTTGAGCTCCTTGGAGGAAAGGGTGGGATATGAATGCAATAAATAAGCAAACAGACATGGGGGTGGGCAGTTTGTTTTATGCCAGGGGCCTGACTGCACTCCCAGTAATTGCATCAACCGCCCCTTCATGGTAGCAATGCACCAGGGGGGTATAATCACTTGACATGTGCATGGATGAGGAGGAGGACTAAACTCTTGCCATAGCAATGGGGTGGATGGCGGCAGAGAATTTGTCAGTGGGAAGTGCAGGCTTTTATAGAAGTGTTCCACGGCATTTTGTGAAATCCTGTAATTATAGTCGATGGCATTTTCATCCTTCTTACAATATTCCGAATGAATTAGCATTATTGATCCAGAAATTTCAATCTGTGATCAGGAAATGTGTGGTGTTAATCTGTCGTCCCTGTTATTTTATTTTATTTTGTTTTTAATTGGATTCTATATTCAGACAGAGCATTTTGGGGTGGGGGGGAGGAGAGAGAAGAAAATTCCAACGTAACCTGAACTACAGCAGGTGTGCCCAAGCTCCTGATATACTAATTATATGGTGAGTGCTATCTTTCCTCTCTGTGCACATCTTACATGTGCCAACCTGATATTAATAGATAGTAATTGTTTGCAGTGCACAGCCTGGGCCAAGAAAATTGATTTTACACTTGCTTAAATGTTGGAAGTAAAAAGTTTTTCCAAATGGTTACTGGGAAAGCTTAAAATTCATTCGAGAACATCTTTTATAGCTGTCAAGTTCAGAAACACTCTAGGAAATTTGTATGCCGTGCATATTTCCAGCACCATCCTGAATTTATTCTTTCCAGCTGCTGCCACTAGAGGAGAAAGGAAAAGGTGGCCGAGGCAGATTGAATGCCAAAAGGAGGGGAAAGCATCGGCCTTTTTTATTCTTCCTTTTTAAATAGTGCCCCTGTTGACTGGGCTACCTTAAAGCTCTTAGGAAAGTCATTTTTTTTACCAGCCTAAACCAAATTCCAGGATTGCAGTGAGGATTATCCTATGTAAACTAGGGTTACCAGACCTCCTATGTAAACTAGGGACCTCCTATGTAAACTAGGGTTACCAGTTCCTGGGGACAGTCCCCGGATTTGCAAATCTGTCCCCGGACAAATTCCGACCCCAGAATATCCCTAGATTTGCAAATCTGTCCCCAGAAAACATGGCAGCAGAAGCCTCAGCAGCCCGGAGCCAGCCTGGTAGCGCAGTTGGCTCTGGCTGACTGCCACTGCCGCTGCCACTGCCAAAGGGGAACTGGGGACGTCCGGTGGCACAGATCTCCTGCCCCCTTCCCCCTTTGTTTTGACTGATGGGGGAGGCTCAGGAGTTGTGGGCGGGCGGTTGTTGCCCAGGATGGGTGCAGGGTGTGTTGTTTCTCTGCCGGGCAAGGTGCAAAGCCCTTCTTTCGCACCCTGTGAAACATAAATGCGCAGAGTTTTTTTTTTAAAAAAACTGGGCAACGGCGTGCCGCCCGCCCATGACTCCCCGGCTTCCCCCAGTCTCCTGCCCGCTTCCCCCTTTGTTTTAACTGATGTGCTTAAGAGGGTGAGGGATCAAAACTCTGTTCCAACTTAACTAAAATTCCACAAGAAAAGCTAGACTCTGCAAACTGTATAAATCATACACACACAAAACAACCCGTCTTCTAGCAATTATAGGGGGGGGGGGAACAAGGCTACTAAAAATCCTCATCAGCCAATCCCCTGACTTCTGAGATTTCTCATTGCCCACATAATGTCAAGTATTAGGGTTGCCATTAATCTGGAATTTCCTGGACATAGCTGGTATTCGCCCCTTGTAAACAGTGTCCAGGTGGAAAATCACTCAATGTCTGGGAAAATCTGGACATCTTGCATCCCATGTTGGGAGGGGGGGCTCAAAAAGCCCCCCAAAAAACAAAACTCAACAACTTTGCCAAACAACTTTGCTCAGCAACATTTTTGTCTGGATTTTCACTTTTTGAAATATGGCACCCCTAGTATGGTTCACACCCATGGGAGTGTGCCTATTGGTTCCCCCTCCCCCCTTTTTAAAAGGAAATGGAGAGCCTGAATTCTTCCACTAGTACTGCATTCTGTAGCTTCCTTTTGTGCTTCTGCAGAATCATGGAATACACATTGCACTGTATATACTGCTCTGAGCTGTTGCAGAAGGATAGGATACAATATTCACAAATAAATAAAATTATGGAGACGATCTAACCATGCTACGTCTAGCCACACCTTCTGCTCCCCCTGTGCTTCTTCGTGAACTATGGTTTCTTATCACTAACCTTAGTAATCCCAAAATGCTTGACAGGCTCTGCATAATTCCCAGTCTTTAATTCGGTCCCCCACTTCTGCACCAATTTGCAATTTATTTATTTTGAAATCCTCAAGAAAACTCCTCAGCATATGTATATTTTTGGCAAGCCTTTCCTCACCCCACCCCCAATATAATGCTTTTTGGTATGTAATTTTCACTAATATACAAATTTATACACACTTTCCCCTAGTATACACATTTTTGTACATATTATTTGGTTGGAGAACTTCATAACTCAGTAGGGAGAGCGGGAGACTCTTAATCTCAGGGCTGCGGGTTCAAGCCCCTTGTTGGGCAAGAGACTCCTGCATTGCAGGTTGGACTAGATGACACTTTGGTCCTTTCCAAGTCTACAATTCTATGACTCTATGATCACAAAATTAACAGAAGTGCAAATTTCGAAGGATGGCTGTGTTTCGGTTTGCTTATTGTTTCAGGGACTGCAAATTTGGTTGTTGTTGTTCAGTCGTTCAGTCGTGTCCAACTTTTCGTGACCTCATGACCAGAGCACGCCAGGCACACCTATCTTTCACTGCCTCCCGCAGTTTGGCCAAATTTGGTAGATTTGCCTTTACATGTGAACGGAATCAAATTTGTCCCCCATCCTTAATCCTGGCTCATTACATTTCCTTCCACAGCCTGTTTCTCCCCCCCCCCCAAAAAAAAATCTCCTTCCCTTCCTCTCCCTACCCTATCTCTTTCTAGCTCTGTGCTCACAACCATTACCACTCCCCAGTCAACTGGCAGTAATGAGAAATCAAATCACAGCTGTTTCCAACTCGGAGGCACTCTGGGGCCGCTCGTTCTCCTTATGATAGAGCAGACAGCTTCATCTTTTAGCTCTTGTTCCAGCTCGTCCTGGGTAGCAGCCTCTCTCAGACCGCCATGTTGGGCTGCTGTTGGCTGTGCCTCCTCACGGTGGGCCTCGCTGGCTTAGCCCTCGTGCAAATCATCTGATTGATTGGCTTCCGCGTGCCGGAAGATATTGTGCAAGCTCAGCAGCATTTTACAGCAACTGGCATGGAAGGGAAATTCCTCCAGCAAATGGACGTTTTGCTGGACAATAACGCAGCCCTGGCTATTTAACTGCCTTATGCCCTCCTTCCGTTCTTGCCAAGGCTTTCTACCTTTTACCGCAATTCTTCTAATTTATCTGACAAGGTGTTGCAAGGGATTCCAGGGAATCTCTTAGCAGCGCACAGATTCTACATACACACACACACACACACACACACCTTGCATGCGCTAGGCTCTCTGCCCAATTGGCTCCAAGCAAAGGACTTAGATTTGTATTTCACAGGTGCTGAACAGAACCTGGTCAGATATTATTAATTTTACTCTAACATGGTTGGGTGACTAGAATGTCAGAGTGGAGAGGCCAACACAAAATTCTGATTCACTCTTATCTGGAATACTGGAAGAAGAGGAAGAGGAAGAGGAGGAGGAGGAAGAAGAAGAAGAAGAAGAAGAAGAAGAAGAAGAAGAAGAAGAAGAAGAAGAAGAAGAATTGATAAAAGTCACAAATATTATTTCTAGGGCTGTCAACTGATTAATAGCCTGTCTTATTAGCTGATTGAAAGTAATAAAGCAATCCTAAGTAGGGGAGGGGTCTATCTATCACTTCCAAAGTCCTGCTAGCTTGCACTGGCCAGAGCAAGATGTGCATGGCAGGGGAGAGACACGTTTCTCTTTTTGCCCTGGCTATTTTTGTTTTGTTTGTTTGTTTGTTTGTTTGCTTGTTTATAAAATTCACCCCCTTGGACTCTAAGGTCACCTCTGCCCTACCCCTGGAAGGAAACCCAGTCAGATGGGTGGGGTACAAACAAATAATAAAAGTTTGATGATGATGATGATGATGATAAACATTGCTGGCAGTAGGTCTAACTTAGGGTTGCCATATTCCAAACAGTGAAAATCCGGATAGGTTTTGAACTTTTTTTGGTTTTGCTCGGAATTGTTGAGCTTTGACATTTTTGACCTATTTTTTATTTAATAGAAAATCAACAACACTGCTGACATGGGTTGCCATACGTCCAGATTAAAACCTGCTGGGTTCTGGATTCCTGCCAGTGTAGTGTAGTGGTTAAGAGCGGTAGATTCACAATCTGGGGAACGGGGTTCGCGTCTCCGCTCCTCCACATGCAGCTGCTGGGTGACCTTGGGCTACTCACACTTCTCTGAAGTCTCTCAGCCCCACTCACCTCACAGAGTGTTTGTTGTGGGGGAGGAAGGGAAAGGAGAATGTGAGCCGCTTTGAGACTCCTTTGGGTAGTGATAAAGCGGGATATAAAATCCAAACTCTTCTTCTTCTTCTCCTCCTCCTCCTCTCAGAGTTGGCCCCTGCCTATGGGAAGCCTGAGTGCAACTGCATCCTCCCGGCTTGCGATTCCCAGCAACTAGCATTCAGAGGAGCTCTGACAGTGCAGGTAGCACATAACTATCAATAGCACATAACACCAGGGCTGAAAGAGCTGCACTCGCTGCCAATATGCTTCCATGCCAAGTTTAAGGTCTTGGCATTAACAAATAAAGCCCTGGACAGCTTGGGATGAGTGATCTCCAGGAATGCCTTGCCTTGCATACCCCTGTCTGGTCACAGAGATTCTCGGGAGAGTGACTGTTAGTAGAGCCGGCTAAAACTAGGGTCTTTTATTTGGCGGCACCTACCCTTTTGAATTGTGGGATGCGGGTGGTGCTGTGGTCTAAACCACAAAGCTTAGGGCTTGCCGATAAGAAGGTCAGCGGTTCGCATCCCCGTGATGGGGTGAGCTCCCTGCTCCTGCCAACCCAGCAGTTCGAAAGCATGTCAAAGTGCAAGTAGATACCGTAAATAGGTACCGCTCTGGCGGGAAGGTAAATGGTGTTTCCATGCGCTGCTCTGGTTCACCAGAAGCGGCTTAGTCATGCTAGCCACATGACCCGGAAGCGGTATGCCGGCTCCCTTGGCCAGTAAAGCGAGATGAGCACTGCAACCCCAGAATTGTCCGTGACTGGACCTAATGGCCAGGGGTCCCTTTGCCTTTACCTTTACCCTTTTGAATACACTCCGGATGAACACCAGTCAGGCACCTACAATATTGGCATTTAGGTACCTCCTTAAAATCCATTGGTTCATCCAAGCTTTCACCGATGGGTGTTCCAAGTGGGACAATGTATTAAAGTTGATCTATTGATTTGCACTGCCTTGACTTCCCCGCGCCCCGCTTAATATTGGTGGTATAGACATTTTTGCAAATAAATAAATATCTCTGTGGCTGCTGAAATATCTGTATGGGGGGCTATGGGGGGCACTGCAGAAGATGGAGAACTACCTCTCCTTCCCTTCCTGACCCCACTCCAGCCAGAGGATATGGAGGTTAATGATTAATCTAGCTCTGTGCTCAATCAATTAAATTTAAACAAATTTAAAATTAAAATATTACTGAAACCTCATTACAGCTTCTTTATTTGAGATACTGAAGAAGGTATAAAATAGCCCTTGTTTAAACAATTGTGAACAACCGCTCGTTATTAAGGCTAATATTTAATATATTAATATTATTCCCCCTCTTCCCTTATTACAGTCATGTTCCAGGACCAAAATAATCTCAAATAATAAACAAGAATTCCCTTAACTCACAGTCCCACTAATTTTATACTGGCCCTCGGCAATTAGATTTGGCCCCCACTGATTAATTAACAGTTAGTGCAGATCCATTTATTACCATTATTATATAATTACTCACTAATTTTAAGCACTGGAGATCAAGAAGACCAGAAATGTTAGGTCATCCATACTGCAATTTAATTTCAAAATACCAACCAAGAGAAAACAAGTAGTTTATTGAAATCAGTCATGCTAAATATGTTACTGATTAAACTTTCAGAGCAACTCACCTATTTTTATTGGTTTATTATGATCAGCTGCCATTATAGATTAGCAGCTGGTGCTACTTTGAAACAGTAGTGAAAGTGCCTATAGATGAGGTGGGGGGTTGGGGTGGCTGAGGATATTTTAGGCGTGTGGTTAATTTAATATTCACACCTTGACAGCTCCGCAGAAGCGATGCAAAAATAAAAATAAAAAGTTTGAATGCATTTTAATTAAAGCTCAAAATTAATACAGATACAAATAAACACATCAGTAAAATATGGAGAAACGACAGCTTTTTTTTAAAAGCAATAATTTTAATTTTGCATGTAAACATTATCTCAGAAATTATGGGTGTTCAGAAGCTATTGTGCCACCTATCTGAAGTCAGCAGACAAGAAATGCACACGTGTAATCGGATGCCAGCAACAGGCAGGAAAACTGCCATAGGAGAGGGCAGCAGGGAAAGTAATTCGCTCTGCATGCAAAGGGTCCTGCTGGCTTCAATCTTCAGCATCTCCAGGTAGGGCTGCAAAAGACCCCTGGGAAACTGCTCCCAGGCAGGTGAGAAAATACTAAGTAAGGTGAATCATTTGTCTCTCTGATTCTGCATAAGGAACAAGAGCACAGAGATGCCTTTTACTGTCATTGTTCTGTCTATCTCAATATTGTCTACTCAGGCTGGCAGTGCTTTCCCAGTCCCATCGGGAACCCTGGAGAGCTGCTTCCCGTCAGTGGTGGTGTTACTGAAGTAAATGGGCCAATGGTCTCCCCCTTGGTGGTGGAAGCTTCCTATGTCCCTCTGCTCCTACTAATAGTGCTCCTGATTATGAGATTGTCAGTGTATAATTTTGCACCACACTTTCCCCTTGTAGCATCGGGGTCACGGTGGAATTAACTACTTCAGGAGCTAAAGGAGATTCTGACTAAACACAAGGAAGGGCTTTCTGATAGCGAGAGCTGTTTGAATCTAAAGGGGGAAATCTGGCACCCAGGAATCTGGGAGATCCCTGTTCTCCCACTAACCCATAACACTACTTTTAGAAGTAAAAAGTATTTTTATCACAAGCAGATCTCCACTGTCCCCTACCTGCAGTCTAAAGATAACTTAGGCCTAAGTTAACTCCTTTTAGGAATCAATCTCCTGTGTACCCTAACCTGGGAGTAAGCTAATTTGAACACGAGTGAATCTTAGGCATTTGAAACACACGATTGTCGGGCCAGATTAAGATTGGTTGAAGCCTTGGATATGTACTAATTTTCGTGGTGGGGGGAAGAGGAAGGAAAAACTTGGCCCTATATAGTACAGTTAAAAATGTGAAATTGGAAATACTCAGTGTTTCTATTGTCAAGGTTCGCAAAATGTACATTTTTGTGTTTTGTTGAAAATTGTGAAAATGCATGTGTTCAGAGTATTTTTTTATCATTGTTGTAGTACACAAAAGCTTGTGCAATAATAAATTCGTTAGTATTTAAGTTACCACAGAAGTTACTTTGTGGTACCTTATTTCATGCACTCCTTTTTGTGGGGAAGGGGGTTCTATTTTGGGAACTAGTTCAGGGGCTCCAAGCCCCCTTAATCTGGTTTTATTTTATTTATTTTTAATTAAATTTGTTAGTTGCTTTATCAGAGCAACCCAAAGCAACTTGCAACCAAACAGACAGACAAAAAACAAAACAAAAAAACACTTAGATCCATTAAAACCAAGAGGGGGGGGGAGTGCATTTAAAGACAGCCGCAGGATAACATCATGGGTTGCACATTCAATTGATGCGAGATAACAGCAAGGGATGAAAGTCCAGCCAGTGGCCTGTGTATGCTGAAAGTCCAGTCTAGAACCTTTAACAAAATACAGAGTTTCTGTAATAGATGTACACCAGCTCATTGATGGATAATTTAAGGAGAGAATTCTTTGTGAAGACAGGGAAATTGAAAGCCACTTATTTACATCTTACTAACATGAATTATGGTGCTGGAAGAGACTCTTGAGAGTCCCATGGACTGCAAGAAGATCAAACCTATCCATTCTTAAAGAAATCAGCCCTGAGTGCTCACTAGAAGGACAGATCCTGAAGCTGAGGCTCCAGTACTTTGGCCACCTCATGAGTAGAGAAGACTCCCTAGAAAAGACCCTGATGTTGGGATAGATGGAGGGCACAAGGAGAAGGGGACGACAGAGGATGAGATGGATGGACAGTGTTCTCGAAGTGACTAGCATGAGTTTGGCCAAACTGCGGGAGGCGGTGGAGGATAGGGGTGCCTGCCGTGCTCTGGTCCATGGGGTCACAAAGAGTCGGACACGACTGAACGACTGAACAACAACATAAAGTGCTGGGCAGAGGAGGACATTGTTTAGCATTTTCTGCCATGATTAAAACCAGTCAAAAGTGAACAAAGGTGCAGTGCTTTGAAAAGGGCTCGTTTTTTTGAGGGGTGTGTGTGTTTCTGCAGATCATATTTCCACTTACCGCAAAGAATATTAGCACCCACCTTTCATGTAGTTTTACAATGGCAAGTGGTTCTTTTTTATGTTTTTTAAAGAAACCAATAGGGTTGATAAAACCCAGAAGGTGAAGCTAACAGCTAATAACAGATCCAAACGGTTATTCAGACAGTGAGTGATCTTAATAGAAAATGTGAAAGAACTTGAGAGAGGGGGGATTGTTCCGTGGCTTGTACAATTTTATGAGGTGGGGACAAAGTTATATTGTTTTAGAAGTTACACCTGTCTTAACCTTTGCAGAAAAGATTTAAGGGCTGGAAAAAGGAGGGAAGGCAGATGAAGGACAGGTCTTGTCCACAGTATAAGTCAGTAACCGAAACACTAAGCTGTTTTCCAAGTTTCAATTATCTTTTCATATATTTTATAAAGAATGAAAGCTCCCCCACACCCAAGCATGCAGCTCATGCTTTTTCTCCCTCTCTCATAACACTTCATGGGCATCCAATGAAGCAGAGCACTGAAAGAGTCAGGACAGACTTGTTACTTCTTCGCACAGCACATAGTTAAGCTAGGCAACTCTTTCCCACAGAAAGAAGGGCTGGATTCCGATTTAGATGACTTTAAAAGAGGGTTGGACAAGAAGCCTATCGAGGGGCCACTAGCCACGATGGCTATGCTCTGCCTCCAATGCTTCTGAGTACCAGTTGATGGAACCCACAGGTAGAGAGAGCATTTGTGCTCAGATCCTGTTTGCAGATTTCCCACAAGTGTCTAGCTGGCCACTGTGAGAACAGGATCCTGGACTAGATGGGTCACTGGCCTGATCCAGCAGGGCTCTATTTCCTTAAAGGTAAAGGGACCCCTGACCATTAGGTCCAGTCATGTCCGACTCTGGGGTTGCGGTGCTCATCTCGCTTTACTGGCCGATGTAGCCGGCGTACAGCTTCCGGGTCATGTGGCCAGCATGACTAAGCCGCTTCTGGCAAACCAGAGCAGCGCACGGAAACTCCGTTTAGCTTCCTGCCGGAGCGGTACCTATTATCTACTTGCACTTTGATGGTGCTTTCGAACTGCTAGGTGGGCAGGAGCTGGGACCGAGCAACGGGAGCTCACCCCATCGTGGGGATTCGAACCGCCGACCCTCTGATCGACCCTCTGATCAGCAAGCCCTAGGCTCTGTGGTTTAACCCACATCTGTGGTTTAACCCGATCGAAAGGTCTGTGGTTCGAACCCCCGAAATGGGGTGAGCTCCCATTGCTCGGTCCCTGCTCCTGCCAAACTAGCAGTTCGAAAGCACGTCAGAGTGCAAGTAGATAAATAGGTACCACTCCGGCGGGAAGGTAAATGGCATTTCCGTGTGCTGCTCTGGTTTTGCCAGAAGCGGCTTAGTCATGCTGGCCACATGACCTGGAAAAACTGTCTGCGGACAAATGCCGGCTCCTCGGCCAGTAAAGCGAGATGAGCGCCACAACCCCAGAGTCATTTGGGACTGGACTTAACTGTCAGGGGTCCTTTACCTTTATCTTTACCCAGACAAGAAGAGAAGAAGAATAAGAGTTTGGATTTGATATCCCGCTTTATCACTACCCGAAGGAGTCTCGAAGCAGCTAACATTCTCCTTTCCCTTCCTCCCCCACAACAAACACTCCGTGAGGTGAGTGGGGCTGAGAGACATCAAAGAAGTGTGACTAGCCCGGGGGTCAGCAACCTGCGGCTCCGGAGCCGCATGCGGCTCTTTTACACGGCTGCCGCGGCTCTGGGACTCCGGGGCGGATACGCCCGCCCACTTCTCCAGCTGGCCAGCGGAAGCGACCGCCTTCCAGCTGGCCGGCGGCCCGCCCTCCGGAGGCTGAGGGCGCTGCTCAGGGGCGTACCCAGGATCACCTGGCCTTGAACGGCGGGGCAGCGGGGCTCGGAGGCGGTGGGGACGCAGTAGAGGTGGCGCAGCTCAGCTGAGGGCTCTGACGGGGAGCGCGCCTGAGGCGCGCACGCTCCTTCGGGAAGAGATGGAGCTGGGCGAGCGGGAGGGGGAACTTTGAAGACCCCGCCTCCACCTCCACCTCCGAAGCAGGCGTCCATGGCAGAGGCCGCCCCCCCAAGCCTGCCTGGCAGGACCAACCCTGCCCAGTTCCGGGAGTCTTCCTAGCGTGGGAGGCGGCCTCAGGGCGGACAGGGGAGCTCCGGGGTCGGCAGCTATGTGGGACCCCGCGGCATCCAGAGGCACCTGGGAGGCGGGACAGGATGGGGGCAGGAAGGGGGCCTTCAGACGCGTGCCCGCATGGGCACTGGAGGCCAGGACTCCTCGGCTGGGTCGTGGGACCGCGGGGGCGGGCTGGCCGCGGTTCCTCTCGGAAGGCTGCTGGCTGCTGCGTTGAGGCGACGACGAGGTAGGCAGCTGTGGGCTGGGCCAGGGGCGGCGGGTGGCAGGCGAGGGCGAGAGGGGAAGCCCTCTTTTTAAAAATGGTCGAGGAAGCGGCGCCTGTTTCCCTGCCGCTGCCTCCTTCGCTCCTGGTTCCGCTCGCAGCATCAGACCGCGCTCTCGCGGGCGCACGTCTCTCTCCGCCCCGGAGCAAGGCCGGGACGTTTTGCAGTTTTTCCTCTGTCCTGAGTGTGTGTTAGGGGAGCCTTGACACAGCACCTGTTGGCGTGGAAGAGAGGAGTCCTAACTTGGATCTGTGTTCATGTGCAAAATCTATAGCCATTGTCATTAAGGGGGCAGGGAACTCCCCTAAAAAGGTTTGAACACTACGAACTACTACAGCCACCAGTATGCAAGTCAGCACAAACATCACACGTTTCTCTGGTGCAATTCTGTGCTTTATTTAGCAAGAGAGGAGGTTGGAAGAGGTGAACATAGCCTCTGGTCTGAAATATTAAGAGTAAAAGACACTAAGATTATTGTAAAAGCCAGCAGTCTTCAATTAGACATGGGACAAACATTTAACACAAGTGTGCAGTTGAGGACTCATTTTTTTAAAAAAAAACAACAACAACAACAAATCAAATATTTGTATGCTGTTGCAACCCACCTTGGATCAGGTTGTGACCAGGGTGGATAAAAATGAATGATTTTTTTAAATGGATTTTTTTTATTTAAATCGGATTTTTTTTATTTAAATCGGATTTTTTTTATTTAAATCGGATTTTTAAAAATAAAATGCAGTGTTATATTTGTTTTAAATGTCGCAATGGTTTTGCGGCTCCCAGGTTTTTTTCCCCCTTCGGAAACGGGTCCAAGTGGCTCTTTTGGTCTTAAAGGTTGCAGACCCCTGGACTAGCCCAAGGTCACCCAGCAGCTGCATGTGGAGGAGCAGAGACGCGAACCCGGTTCCCCAGATTACGAGTCTACCGCTCTTAACCACTACACCACACTGGCTCACCTACACTGGCTCACCCACACTGGCTAATAACATTGACATGCAATTTTATTATGCGTATTTGCTTCTTAAAACAGTTGGTTTTATCCATTTTTGATAGTTTTGTCTGCTGTTTCTAATGCCTGATCATTTTAATGAATATTTTTATACACTGCTGTAAACAGCTTAGAGATAGGGTCAGCAAAGCAGTATATAAATCTCGCTGAATAAAAAATAAGTAAAGCTGTCCACAGAAATCAGTGCATTAACTGGAACAGGCATTTCATATCTGCAATAACTTCAAATAAATGCCAAACACACACACATTACTTAACCCAGCTGGAAATATTAGACACCTAAAGGAGACTAATTTTAGCCTTTTTTGCATAGACATCTTAATAGACGAGGGAATATGAAATGCAGTGACACACGTAGCATTTATACTCATAACAAAAACGTACCTTCTGCTTAAAATATTCATACCTTAGTTTGCAGGCTGACATGTGTAACACTTTAAAAACATCACATTCCTGAGGGCTTCAGCAGTGCAATTTTAGCTTTTGCCGGGAATTGCCCATTGAATAATAAAATTCCATGAATTATTGAAAGGCTTTGCATGTAAGGCAATGGAATACAATTCCCACCTTGGCGCGTGTTTTTAAGTACATAACGATATTACGACTTCAGAAAGGTGATCTTGCACCTTGCTTGTCGCAGCACGCTTTGGAGTATTATTCACACTAGCCTCTCTGGTAGAGTGCTGACATTTCTCTTTTTCTTCCCCTCACCCTCGCATACGTATCTGAGGTCACCGGTTCAAATCCCGGTGGAGGCCAGGTGGAGGCTCCCTTCGCCATCTGTGAATCCAAGATGAAATATTTTTGCTGCTTTTGTAAAATGTGCAAGCTGGTGTTTGGTAACCAAGACTGCATCTGAATGTCTTTGTGGGTTGTTGTTTTTTCCCCCTTCTCCACGTTAGAGCAAATGCTTGGCAATGTAAATATCTCTAAGACATGGACATAAGTACCACTACAGTGCTATTCCAACTATAGTTTGTAGATATAATAATAATAATAATAATAATAATAATAATAATAATAATAATAATAATAATTTTAAAAAAACATGGTTTTCCCCTCACAACAACCCTGTGGCATGACTACCTCAAGATCACTTCCTTCTTCCTGCTTCTTGGGATATCACAGGAACATAGGAATCTGCCTTATACTGAGTAAAGACCGTTGGTCCATCTAGCCGACCGGCAATGGCTTTCCAGAGTTTTAGATAGAAAGTCTTTCCCAGCACTATGTGGAAATGCTAAGGATTGAAACTGTGACATTTTACTCAAATCTATTTATTTGTATATTAATGTTGTAAGTTGTAATTTCAATGTAGATTTCTTTTCTTCTTCTTTTTTCTTCCCCTCCCTTCTCCCTCCCCCCCCCCACTCCCTCTTTATTCTCTTCTTTTTGTTTTTCGGCTCCTTTTTATGACTATTCTTTTTTCTAGTATTGTTAATTTGTGTATGGGCTGTATGTAGAAGTGTGTGTGTTTTTGTGTTGTGAAATCGTCATGTGTTTTATTGAATCATGTATATGATATGTAGTGATTTTGCTGTTTAATAAAAACTATTTAAAAAAAGAAACTGTGACATTTTGCATGCGAAGCATGTACTGTACCGCTGAGCCATGTGATTTTGTGTGTGTGTGTGTGCACGTGTGTGCTTGCGTGCATGCATGCATGAAAGTGTACAGGAGTGCTGCTTTTAAAATATATATATATTAAAAAACACCTTACAAATGTTTTGTTTTGTTTTAAATCACATGATAACAGTTCCCTGCAAAAGCAGATTGTATAAATTGACCCTCGACTGGTTCTTGAACTTACTTTCCAAGTTACTTGGGGCTTTCACATATCAAACCTGGCATTTATCACAAGGAAACCCAAGTGAAAAAGCAATCATGCTAAATTCTTTGAAGACTGGATATTCGTGGTGATATCTCCCAGGATTTGTTATCGACACTTATAGTTTATCTTGCTAATGTAATCTATAGCCAAACCTATCACAAGCACTGAAGGTAGGTAACAGTATAATAGGTTTTCTTTTGCGTAGGTAGGGGGGGGGGGGAAATCCCCTGGTAGTTAAAGAGAGCTGTGCTTCTTCACACTCTTAGCAAAATTAAACCAATGTATCATTTACATAGTTATAACATGTAACCAGAAGGGTTTTTTTCCCAGTTGTCTGAAGCATAATGTTGTCCTAATTGAAGAACTTTTTTTTTTTATCTCATCATAAAGAGCAATAGAACAAGAGGATTAGGGAAAACTCTTTGGAAGAAGAAGAAAATCAGAGCCCTTGTTATTGCTTCTAGATGGACTAACAATTCAGATCTAATTGATCACAGCATTAATTATACATAATCTCTACATACTAGGGTAGCCTTGTGGGACATTTCTAATCAAATTAGAACTAATTCAAAGCAGCCTGGGATTACAGAAAGCTTTGTCTCTATTTTAGAACTGAGTTACTGAGTTGAGGGATACATGATGGATGTTACATCTTGCTCTAAGACCATGCAGGGTAAAAAAAAAAAATTGCCTTAAATACCTCACTGCCTCCCTGTAGAACAGTCATTCTGAATGTGGTAAATCTGCTCCACTTACCTGTGGGGAGGAGTTGCGGTGGACCGCGTGGTCGCCCTCTCACTTCCGGGTGGGCGGGGGACTTTGTCCTATATTGGAAATAAATAAAAGAAATTTCCATTTCTTTACTCAGCAAAGGTACTCAGCAAAGTTTACTCAAGACCTGTTTTTGTATAGATTATGGGTTAAATTGTAAAAAAACAACACACACACAAAACCAGTGGTTTATATATAAGCATTTGGTGTCATTGGGTTTTTCTTTATACCACAAATAGCATCAGTTTTTTTTTTTTTTAATACCCCCAACCAAGGGGGATTGATTGGTTATTTCAAATGTATCACCTGGCCTTCCTTCCCAAATGGAGCCCAGGGCAGTTCACAATAACAATATTGCATGAAAATGATGTAAATCAGCACATTGTTATTATCATTGTTGTTGTTGTTGTTGTTGTTATCAATATACCGCTTTTCACCAGGAAAAAAAAGACTGCATTTAAAGGAGCAGTCCACAAGAGAGAGGACCATAGGAGGACAAACTGCCTTTGTGCAAGCTCTGCAAGACTTGAATGGGCAGTGTGGAAGCTGTCTCTTCCTGTTTTGAGCAAGGAACGAAACACTCTCACTTGAGGCTGTATTGGGAGAAGCTATGGATCTGCACAGATGCCTCCTGCTCACCTTCTCCAATGGCAGAAGTCCAAAGAGAGAGCAGAACAAGCTGCGTAGCTTTCTGCAGCTTCACGGGGGAAGAATCTGGCAAAATCCTGAGATACCCTCCCTAGGACCATGGACAAGCATACACACCCTTTATTGCAGAAACAGAATAAAATGGTATTACAGGTGAAACTCGAAAAATTAGAATAACGTGGAAAGGTTCATTTCTTTCAGTAATTCAACTTAAAAGATGAAACTAATAAATGAGATAGACTCATGACATGCAAAGCAAGATATGTCAAGCCTTTATTTGTTATAATTCTGATGATTATGGCGTACAGCTGACGAGAACCCCAAATTAACAATTTCAACTTTGGGGTTTTCATCAGCTGTACGCCATAATCATCACAATTATAACAAGCAAAGGCTTGACATATCTCGCTTTGCATGCCATGAGTCTGTCTCATATATTAAACTCCAGTAGCTAATGAAAACAATTGCTTACATAAATGGACTGTTCCACGGTATTCTAATTTTTCGAGTTTCACCTGTACATTGTAGCCAACAGCATGGTTAGGGTGGCCTCACTCACCTAACCTCTGGGCGCTTGTGTGAGTTTTGGGGGGGGGAGGTGGTGTGCCATTGTCAACACACCCAGTGGAGGCAGTAGCAAAGCAAGGTCATGTGGTACCCAGTGCAGAAAATATATTGTCACACACACACACACACACACACACACACACACACACACTGAACTCTCTCTCTCTCTCTCTCTCTCTCTCTCTCTCTCTCTCTCTCTCTTTGCCTGCAAAAATGGTTTGACTTTATTTCATTTGGGGGGGGAGCCAAAGTTGTTGTGCTTTTTGGGGGGAAGTCAAAGCTGCTCAGCTTCTTTGGCGGAGATCACGTGCCTTGCAATGAGGAGACTGCCTGCTGCCCTACAGCTGTGAGGGACCGTTTTGACAGCGGGAAGCCTGCACGCACCAAACTCACAGTGTCGATCACAGACATTGACTGCCGCACATTTTGTCACCACCCTCAGAGGTGGAACCCAGGGTGGACCACATCCACCGCACCCACCTTGCTCCACCGCAGAGTAGAACCAATCCAGTGCTCCTGCTAGTGCATTTACACCTTGTCGACCTCGCTGCCACCTCAACCCTCTCGCAGCATTGTGGGCCAACTGGAAGACAGGGGACCGCCACAACTCCATCCACCACTGGAAATATGGGTAAAAACATACAAAGCTGACACAGTCCAGAAGGAGTTTTGTCTCTCCCTGTGACAAGGCATCTGAAGCTTTCTATATGGTTGCTGAGGGAACGTCTGGCTTTTGGTGTTTTATGCCAGCATGAGAGATGATGGAGTTTTGGCAAGGGAACATGAAAGGCCAGAGTTCTTCCTGCGTAACAGCACCCACCAGTTTTGTGCCCTCCAGATGTTTGGACTACAACTCCCATCACCAGTCCCCATCAATTCCAGTCTAAAACATCTGGAAGACACCCGGTTAGGGAAGCTTGCTGTATAATATTCATGACAGGCCAGCAGCTTCTGAAACGCTGCCTTTTTTCCTGGTCTGCTCACAGATGGTGTTGTTGAGCTTTCAAGACCAGAGTTTCCCCTTTGACCTATACCTGCTAGGAAGTCTTTGAACATTGTGAGCAATGCAATCCGCTATATGTTTAGAATAATAGAACACTTTGGAAACTTCAATAAAAGTGATTTATTGATTCTAATTAAATCTCCCTCTTCTTCTTTCTTCCTAAGCATTATAGCAGATACCAGTCCTAGTTAACTTTCATTTTGGTCTGACATTTACTTGCCAGCTAAGAAGTGGGAATTTGGGCTGGACAATTCATTTTAATTTTGGTGAAAAATATCATTTAAATGTCAGAAAACTGCATATTTAACATTTGCAGTAATTAAGTGGCTTTAATTTAATAATAAATCTCCCTGCTTTCATTTTATTTACACTTGTTCTACCCTGTCCTGGTTTGGCAACCTTCTATGGCAATTCAACTACGACTAATTGCTTCTTTACTTGTGTAAATACATTTTAATGCATTTTCCTGCCCAATTGGCACGTTTACTGTTTAATTGATAGAAACTTGTTTCAAGGATTTCGCCCCCCCCTTCAGTTGAAGGCTGCTGTCATGTGATCAAAGTTCTATGATTACACCTTGAAATAGATCACATCTCAGTCTGAAGAAAATTGTATGCAAAGTTTGGAATGTGCCAATCCTGTAGATCAGGTCTGGGCGAAAGGTAGATTTGAATCTGCTTAGTTTCTCTGATGTTCAGACTGTGTTTCTCTGATGTTCAGACTGTTTAACATCAACATATTTTTATTCCACACCTATATTAAGCAACTGAAATGAAGAAGACGAACTCGGAGTGGCTTTTGGTTGGGAAAGACTTTGAGTTGAGTTCAGTTTACATACTGAAAACAAATCCATAGACCTCAGAGGCACCCTGTTTTTCAACTTTATCACTGGCTATTGTTAGATTCTGGGGGAAGAAGAAGAAGAAGAAGAAGAAGAAGAAGAAGAAGAAGAAGAAGAAGAAGAAGAAAGCGGCTAACATTCTCCTTTTCCTTCCTCCCCCACAACAAACACTCTGTGAGGTGAGTGGGGCTGAGAGACTTCAGAGAAGTTTGACTAGCCCAAGGTCACCCAGCAGCTGCATGTGGAGGAGCGGAGACACGAACCCGATTCCCCAGATTACAAGTCTACCGCTCTTAACCACTACACCACACTGGCTAAAATTCAATGTAGTGTTATATGAGGGCAGTGCTATTTTTCAAGAAAAATAGGTGCCAGAACTTACCATGAACACCTCCCTCATTCTCTTAGAATACCAATGGTGCCCACCAGAGAGGTGCCAGAACTGAGTTCCTGTGAGTTCCCCCTGAAAAAAGCCCTTTGTCTGGGGAATGAGGTCCACTTCTACAATGGGGCTTTTCTCCTCTCTCTCCCTGTGTGCTCCTTCAACATGTTCTGGGGATCTTGCAATGCTCCATAGCAGATTTTAGAGAGCACAAAGGGAAGGAGATGGGGGAAAGTCTGGTTGCATGAGTGTCCCTCATTCTATACACCCTGCCCTGCGGTTCTAGTAAAAAAAAAAAACCCAAAGGAAATCAGAAAAGCCTAACATCTGTCCACCCACACTGAAGTTGCTGTTGTTGCATCACCTATGCCGCAGCATTTAGGAGATTTGCAGCATACAAAATTAAAGTTGTCTGAGAGCCAGTGTGGTGTAGTGATAAAGTGGGATATCAGATCCAAACTCTTCTTCTTCTTCTTCTTCTTCTTCTTCTTCTTCTTCTTCTTCTAGAACAGGCATAGGCAACCTTCGGCTCTCCAGATGCTTTGGCCTACAACTCCCATGATCCCTAGCTAACAGGACCAGTGGTCAGGGTTGATGGGAATTGTAGTCCAAAACATCTGGAGGGCTGAAGGTTGCCTATGCCTGTTCTAGAAGCTCTGGTAGGTTTAGTTCAACTCCAACAATATGCAGGTGCTACTGGAAAATAAGCACAAGCTCCAATAATCAACTGACCATCAGGTATTGGAAACTGCTGCACACTTGGCTTCACAAGCTCTAATAATTAGCAGGTCACCAGGTCTTGCAAACCACAATTCTAAGTCCTAGAGAATTGTGTGTGATCACAATCACAACAATGCAGGACTGGGAGGAGGTGCTGATTGCTCCCTTCTCTTTGTGGCTGCATACTTGATAGCACTGTAAGGCCCTGAGTGCACTTTGGATTTAAAGCAGAATCGTGCCACTGGAAACAATCATGCCACACCCACACCCAAATATCCTGCGAGCTGTAGTTTGAAAATGGTATTTATAGTTGCCAGGACAC